>NC_052547.1:1085985-1123485 GCF_016699485.2 Gallus gallus
AACCCCTCCACGCCTGCATACTAGAGGACAAGAAAGGCCCTTTAAAGAACAAGCTGCTTCTGTATCCATTAGATGCTCAAGAAAAGGGTTATTACAGTGAGTCTCCAAAATGACTGACCATTTTGGCACCCTGAGTCTCAGCTCTTTTACACATGCATAGTACCTCTTGGTACTCATCTGGTGGTGTTTTAATAAAGGCCATATGTGTTCCTCATTGTGTACTCTGACCTAGGTCAAGTGCGAGGACATGTGACTGGGGCTGGTTATCTTTATTGGCTAAACTCCATCCACCAATCCACTGTTTCTTTGCTAATTTATGTTTTTACTGTCTGAGACTGCTACCTTCCGTTTCAGAGATAGGATAGTTAACACTGTTATTTGGAGAAACGGGAGACCCACTGTCCATACTCCGTCCGTAAAAGTATCCGTTTTCAACAGCCCAACCTGGCTTAACAGGGTCAGATCTGTCACTGTTGGATCAGCGCACAATGAAAGCACATAACTCTTAATTCAACATATTTTTACTTCATTCAAGAGGCCCTGTCTCCTGCCAGGTAGAGGAAGGGACAATTCTGTGTACTGGAGATGTGAATTCAGTGGCCTGCCACATCAGAACCTCAGAAATATGAGGCTCCAGTGGACACCACAGCACAATGCACTGTAATGCTAACAAGTCATAAGGGGGTAAAACCCATTTGTATTTCTGCAGTGACAGGCAGATCTCAAGAGCTATCTATTGGAGGCTGAAGTGAGCCTAATCAGAAAGGTGATTCTTGTGCCCAACAATTTTTGCCAGAGGCTAAATAACGCTTCTCGGAGAAAGCTTTGTGCATCCAATGGGGGAAACAGAAGGGATTGCTGCAGCCTGTCTCACAGCAGTTCCCTGGGAGCACCAGGGCCATCTCCTGGGAGCCTGGTGAGGGTCAGAAAGGGAGGCCTTGGGTTGGGCGTCTGCTGCTGAGATGGGCTGGGCTCCTGCGCTGCAAGGAGCTCATACAAGTGGGAAGCGCTGCAGGGAGACAGATCTGCCGAGGAACAGCTCCTCTGCACCACACAGCCACGACCTGCAGCTGGTACAGGGAGAGGTGCTAACAGCCATATGAGTGGGAGCAGGCTGAGCGCTCACAGCCCATAACATGGTAAGTCTCTGCCTGCTGCGCAATGCTGCTGCAGTTCCTCAGAGAGTCCCCTCAACGTGGCATAGCCCAAAGCTTATGAAATCTTTTAGGATGACTCCAAGTCCAGAGGCGGTTCTGGGAGAAGTGTTCCAGGGCTGTGAAAACCGAGGTGCAGCTAGGGGCCCAGGGCTGTCCAGCAGAGCAGAGTCCCTGGTGAGCCCTAGGGGCTGTGTGGCCGGTTCAGCACTCAGCCTGCCTGGGGAGCTGCCGAGGGCACTGCAGGGGGATGCGTGGGGGGAAGCAGCCCTCCTGCAGGGCAGGGGCCTTCTGCTGACAAAACTGCTGCTGGGGGGAGGGGGCTGAAAGCTACACAGCACCCCAGGGCATTTCCAGTGGACCTTCACTGAAGGGAGACAAGTTTAGCTACCTCCAGATGAGCTTTCCTTGGTCTCCACTTTCAGTTTTGTCATCCTTGGCTCCAGTGGGAATACAAACAGCCTGTGCTCTTGAAGAGGCAGAGACCCCTAAATCAGCACCCTGAGGGTCATCAGGACCCACCAGAAGATCCTTTGTTGTCCCTCAGCGTGCAGAAAGCAGTAGCATTGCTTGTGCAGTTGCCACTAGCCTTTTGCTTCAGGGTTCACTGGAGCTGCCTCTGTTCTGCCCTCCGTCCCTGCAGTAGAATGCCAGTGATAATTTCAGGGGAAGTCACAAGTTGCCCTTGGAGTCTCTTAGGTGGGGGATGAAAATTCAGACGCAGCTGAGACACCAATGCTATGAGTTCAGTTTCACAGATGCAGCTGTTGAGGAAAAGTAACCGTGCTTCTGCTAATTTCTGAGGTGTTGGAATGATGCCTGTGGCCTCTCAGTAGGCATTCATTCAGGACAGCTCATTCCTTAGCACATTTGACTTTGCCCGTGTGTTTCCTCCTCGACTGCGGTGAGAGCTCCCCGAGGACACAGCTCTGCCATAGCAGCTCCGTGTTATCAAGCAGCTCCATGGAGAGAACACCTCAGTGCTGAAGCCACATAATCGCTGCAGAATGGCTGTACACAGGCAGCCACAATGAGCTCACTGTGTGCTTGGCCAGAAAAGAGAAATGATATGCTCCATACGTAGGACGAGAGAGGTCATGCACTTTGAACCTGGATTCCTCTGGTCTCATCAGCATCCTGAGTCTTCAGGGGAACTCCTCAGTGCAGGCATCATCCCCCCGTGCCAGCATAGGACAGCTGAGGCCAGGACAGGTGGACAGAGCAGCTCTACAGCTTCTCCCTGTGCTGAGGGACACCCCCTTCACCTCTGGATTCACAAAATGTCACTTGAAGTGCCTTACGAACGCAAAGGTTTTCTGCTTATAACTAATCCCTCGATGTGGTTAAGCACCTGGATAAAAACAGAAGAAAAAATATGCTCAGGACCCTCCTTAACAGTTTTATGAAATTTGAGCAACCCTTCCATAAAACTCCTTGACACTGCAGGTTATTTAATTTGAGATCAGCTCAAAACCTAATTTTCTGTTACAGGGCCAGACTGACTCTTCCACAATCCACAGCAACCTCTTCTCCCAGTGACATTCTCAGCAACCACCTCACCACCCCACAGAACTCAAGCAAAGGGATCTTGCAAAGGCCTTCCTCCAATGTGGGTGGCAGACTGGGAGGTTGCTACAAGACGTGGAGTTGAGTGCACACAGAGAGGTGACACTAACATCTTCTTGTCTCTCCCCCCCTTTAATAGGTCCACATATTCAGAGACAGCAAATGTCCAACAGCAGCTCCAACAGCGAGTTCCTCCTCCTGGCATTTGGAGAGAGGTGGGAGCTGCGGCTTCTCCACTTCTGGCTCTTCTGGGCATCTATCTGGCTGCCCTCCTGGGCAACGGCCTCATCATCATAGGCATAGCCTGCGACCACCGCCCTGCACACCCCCATGTACTTCTTCCTCCTCAACCTTGCCCTTCTTGACCTTGGTGGCATCTCCACCACTGTCCCCCAAATCCATGGCCAATTCCCTACTGGACAGCAGGTCCATTTCCTACTCAGGGTGCGTTGCCAAGTCTTTTTCTTTGTCTTCTTGGCTGGAGCGGAGTTTTCTCTTCTCATGGTCATGTCCTATGACCGGTACATTGCCATTTGCAAGCCCCTGCACTACGGGACCCTACTGAGCAGCAGGACTTGTGCCACCATGGCAGCAGCTGCCTGGGGCTGTGGGTTTCTCAGTTGCTATCCTGCACACTGCCAATACATTTTCACTGCCACTCTGCCAAAGCAATGCTGTGAACCAATTCTTCTGTGAAATACCCCAGATTCTTAAGCTCTCCCACTCGCACTCCTTCCTGAGGGAAATATGGGCTACTGTGGCTGTTGTCTCTTTAGCCTCTCTTTTTTTTGTTTTCATTCTTTTCTCCTATGTGTGGATCTTCAGGGCTGTGCTGAGGATGCCCTGTGAGCAGGGACGGCACAAAGCCTTTTCCACATGCCTCCCTCACCTCGCTGTGGTCTCTCTGTTTCTCAGCACTGCCTTTTTTGCCTACTTGAAGCCTCCCTCCATCTCCTCCCCCATCTCAGATCTGGTGGTGGCTGTCCTGTACTCGGTGCTACCTCCAACACTGAACCCCCTCATCTACAGCATGAGGAACATGGAGCTCAAGATTGCTGTTAGAAAAGTGATTTCACAGATGTTTCTAAATATTTGTAAGTTTACACTGTCTTGTAGTTATCTTTAGTGTCATTTGCATTTGTTATGGTCCTTGTAATGTTTTCAGTTCATCTCACTTCTACTGAAGAATGGAAGTCCTGTTCACTTTTAAGGCTGTACAGGGGTGTGTCTCTACGTAGGTGTGAGCTACCTCTGAGTTTGCATCTACTTAATAAAAACAAATTCCACATTGCACTGCTTGAAGACTTGGCTCTACTTTCCAAGCTGGGGCCGGAGACAGCTGTACCCCAGAAGGCCTGTTGCTCCCTGGTTTTGGGAGAGAAAATGCTCAATGTGGCAGACTGAGATTAGGGTTCATGACTGAGGGGCATGTGACTGAGTGGCATCTGATGACAGTGGAGATTTCAGCATTTGCTGATTCCAGAGGAAGCTGCTCACTAAGGAAAACACTTGGGGGTCGTGGGAAGGGGGAGACACATGACAGGCACTGGGGGCCATGATTTTGTTGGCTGCACTATAATTAAGACAGCCCACCTTCATCCCTGGCTGAGGTCTGCTATGATAGGAATCCCCCAGCCTCCCAGCTGCTTGCATCCTGCCCACGTTCTCCCTTGCAGCTGTGTCCTCCAACACCCGGGGCCTTGTCACACTTCTTGCACCAAGCCAGATCCCTGCTTGAGATGGAGGAAAAAGCACTCCTCCATACAGAAGCGATCCCATTGCAGCTTGGTGGGAGGTCAGGGAGCCTTCAGAGAAACACAGATCTTGCAGACAGACAGGCAGGCAGGCTCCTCCTGGCTTCAACTGCACCCAAAAATCAACCTCCCGCTCCCTATTTTCCGCATTCCAAGCACAGGTCGGCACTGAATCAAGAAGATCTGAAGCCACCCGCCCCAGGACAAAGCCAACAACTCCAAGCTCAAACCAACATTAGTGCAGTCCAGATATATGCCCCAGGCATCATTTCTGCCCCGCCAGCCTGGCAGAGAATCCTGCTCCCCTGAAGGAATATCTCGCCACACAGCCACACACAGTGAGGAGACTGTTGCTGGAACTCTGGAACCTCCGTACTGCAGAAACGTGCTGTGTGTACACTGTGTGGGTTTGCACTGCCTTCTGTTCCCACCGCCTGCTGAACCTTCAGATGCTGCCTTTAGGAAGAAAACACAAAGCTTTTCCTTGGGTTATTTGAGCCACCCGAGGTTCAGCGTCTGACTCCTGCTCTAAGATCCCAATCAAAGCATCCTGGAGGAGGAGTGTAGTCTGTGTGTACCATGGTTAGGAAGGGAGTTTTGAGCCAAAAATGCTTTCCCCTGGAAGCAAGCAGGGACCTGGAGTCCTTCTACCCCCCACACAAAGGAAGTTGAACCAGAGCCCAGTGAAAACAAAAGCTCCAGGCCCTCTCAGCTGTTTCTCCCCCTTCCGTTTCCCCTTTACACCCTCCCCAAAGGCTATTTGCCCCACAAGGGTCCTAGTGATGAAGTGTATGAGGAGCAGAGTAAACCAAGATTAACTGCCGAGGCCTCGAAGACAGCAACAGAGGGAAACAAGCCCCTGCTCGGGGCAACAAGTGGACTGCCCCTCAACCTGTTTCCACCTTCCCAGGTGCCCTTACATAATAGGTATAAGGCTGTAGAGCTGACAGCACTGGGGGAAGTGACTGCTGGTGGAAGCCCATCCGTGGAGGAGAGGTTGCCCAAGGCCGGTCAGTCTGCTCCCCCTTTTACTTCAACATCAGTCAGGAAAAAAAGAGAGGGTGTCACCATAGAGGACTCCCTTCTAAGGGGAACCAAGGGCCCCATATGCCACTCGGATCCATCCCACCGGGATGTGTGTTGCCTGCCTGGTGCTCGGGTGAGATGCTGCGAGGAACATCACTCACCTTCCTAGACCCTCCCATTGTTATCCGCTACTGATTTTCCACATGGGAAACAAAGAAGTAGGCAAAAGAAGTCCTCAGGCGATCAAAAGGTACTTCAGGGCCCTGGGAAGACTTCTGGAGGGCATGGGAGCACAAGTTGCATTCTCCTCAGTCCTCTCAGTTAGTGACTGAGATCTACACAACAGCAACAGGGTGGACACACTGAAGGATTGGCTTTGCACGGGATGCCACACTGTGGAGGGCATGGGAGCACAAGTTGCATTCTCCTCAGTCCTCTCAGTTAGTGACTGAGATCTACACAACAGCAACAGGGTGGACACACTGAAGGATTGGCTTTGCACAGGATGCCACACTCAGGGCTTTGGGTACTATGGCTTGGGACGCAGCCTTGAGAATGGGCGAATGCTGGCAGCAAATGGGAGCCATCTGACTAGAAGGGCCAAAAATATTCTTGGGAACAAGTTGGCTGGGCTGGTTAGCAGGGCTTTAAACTAGGTATGGGAGAAGGGAGTGTACTGGGTGACAGAGGAGCACATGGGAATGGTGTCACTGTGGGAGGTGGTAATGGAAACCCCAGACTTGTCCCAGAGGTATTAGGGAGGGCTCCTCTGATAAGGCAATGAGGCCAATAGCCAAGCTGAAGTGCCTCTCTACCAATGCACACAGCATGGGAAATAAGTACAAGGAGTGAGAAACCGTGGCACGACTGGGAAAAGATGACCTCATTGCTATCACAGAAACATGGTGGGATGAATTCCCCACTTGGAATACCCTGACGGAGGACTACAGGCTTTTCAGAAGGGATAGACAGGGTAGGAGGGGTGGCAGAAAGAGGACAGACAGCAAAGAGCTGTGTCTCAGGACCAGTCACAATGAGGTCAAGAGTCCTCCTGATCAGGAGGAAGCTGTGGACTAGGCCTTCTTGCTTCAGCTGGAGGAGGTGTCTCACTTGCATGCTCTTATCCTCATGGGGGATTTCAACCACCTGGACACCTGCTGGGATAGTGGCATGGGAGGTGGCAGACAATCCGGGAGAGTCAGTTGAGGACAGCCTCGTCCTGCAGTTAACAGACGGACTGACCAGACAGGAAGCCTTACTGGACCTGGTGCTCACTAATGAGGACAGCATTAGGGACACTAAGATTGGAGGGAGCCTGGGCTGTAGTGACCATGCCTTGGTGGAGTTTGTGGTCCTGAAAAATGCAGGCCTGGCAAGAAGCAGACCCAGGACCCTGTGCTTTAAGAGTACTAACTTCTGGCTGCTCAAGGAACTGCTGCGTGTGATCCCCTGGGAAACTACCCTTAAGGGTATGGGTACAGCACAGAGCTGTCAGCTCTTTAAAGACACCCTCCTTAGAGCACAACAGCTCTCCATCCCCCTGCAGAAGTTGAGCAGTGGAGGCAGGCAACCGTCATGGCTGTGCAAGGACCTGCAGCTGGAACTGAGAGAAAAGGGGAAAATGTACAGAAGGTGTAAGAGGGTTGCACATCCTTGGACAAATAGAGGACTGCTGCCCATGTGTGTAGAGACAGAATTAGGAAAGCCAAGGCGCAGATGGAGCTGAACTTGGCAAGGGACGTGAAAGATAACAAGGGGTTCTACAGGTACATAGGTAGGAGGGGACAGGCCAAGGAAAGTGCTCCCCCTCTGATGAGAGGCAATGGGGAGCTGACTTCCTCACACATACAAAACACTGAGGTACTTAATGAGTGCTTTGCCTCAGTCTTCATGGGTGGTCAGGCTTCCCGTGTCCGCCCGGACCATAAGCCTCCAGGTGAAGGTGTGGGGAGTGGTTTCTGTCCCACTGTAACAGTGGAACAAGTCCAAGTCCTCTTCGCAAAACTGAACTGTAAGTCCATTGAGCCAGATGATATCCTAGGGGTATGAAATAGCTGGCTGATGTGGTTGCCAAGCCACTTTCTGTCATATTTGAAAAACTGTGGCTGCCTAGTTGGTGACTGGAAAAAGGGAAACACTACTCCCATTTTTAAGAAAGGCAGAAAGAAGGACCAGGGGAACCACAGGCCCGTGAGCCTCACTTCTGTGCCGGGGAAGATCATGGAGCACATCCTCCTCGAAGCTATGCTAAGGCACATACATGATAAAGAGGTGATTTGAGACAGGCAGCATGGCTTCACCAAGGACACCTTGTGCCTGAACAATCGGGGGACCTTCTACGATGGAGTGACAGCTTCACTGGATGGGAGAAAAGTGGTGCACGTCGTCTACCTGGACTGCTGCAAGGCCTTTGGAATGGTCCCTCACCCCATCCTTCTCTCTAAACTGGAGAACTGGATTTGAAAGACCAACTGTTCGGTGGATTAGGAATGGGCAGGCTGGACACAGCCCAAAGGGTCATGATCACTGGGTCTGTGTCAGGGTGGAGGCCAGCCCCAAGCAGTGTCCCTCGGGGGTCAGTCTTGGGACTGGTGCTCTTCAGCATCTCCATCAGTGACATAGATGCTGGCATTAAGTGCACCTCCATCAAGTTTTTGGATGACACCCGGCTGAGCGGTGCAGTCAATACACTAGAAGGAAGAGAAGCCCTTGAGAACTACACGAACAGGCTGGAGAAGTGGGCCCATGAAAACCTAATGAGGCTCAGTAAGGCCAAGTGCAGGCTGCTTCACTTGGGCCACATCAACCCCACCTATTCACACAAACTGGGGGAGGATCTCCTTGAGCACAGCCCTGTAGTGAAGGACGGGGGGGGTCCTGGTAGATGAGAAGCTTGACATGAGCCAGCAGTGTGCGCTTGCAGCCTCAAAGGCCAACTGTTGTTCTGGGGTGTATTAAAAAAACAGGTGACCAGCAGGGAGAGAGAGGTGAGTGTCCCCCTCAGCTCTTGTGATGCTCCATCTCCAGTACTGCACTGAGGCCTGGGCCCCCCCCAGGAGGGGAAGGCTGTGGATCTCTTGGAGCAGGTCGAGAGGAGGGCCACTAAGATGATCAGAGGGCTGGAGCACCTCTCCTATGAGGAAAGGTTGAGGGAACGGGGCTCGTTTAGCTTGGAGAGAAGGCTCCAGGGAGCCCTCCTTGTGGCCTTCCCGTGCGTGAGGGGAGCATATAAGCAGGAAGGGGAATGGCTGTTTACAAGGGGGGATAGTGATAAGACAAGGGGGAATGGCTTTCAACTGGGCAAGAAGGGGTTTAGGTTGGATACAAGGAAGAAGTTTCTCATACAGGGTGGAGACACACTGGAACAGGTTGCCCCAGGAGGTTGCAGATGCCCCATCCAGCCTGGGCGGCCTGGTAACCCTGCACATAGTAGGGGGGCTGAAACTCAATCATTGTGGTCCTTGTGAACCAACACCACCCTGTGATAAACAAGGCCTCGTCTCTTAAACATGACTTCTCTGAGGTCTAACCCCAGGGTCAATGGATGGGCTGGGTTGCTCTGTGAAAGCTTGCAGGTAGGACATCCTCTTCTGCTTGGAGGTGATTTTCAGAGAACCTCCCAGGGACACTCGGCTGCTCTTTTGACCCACGTACCTGATTCGTGAGTGGACTCTGAGATTACTGTCAGAAACACATGCCCACAGAGTAGAACTACACAGCTGCTCTTCCTTCAGAAACAGTTTCAAAGAGCTGTTTACAGGAAGAGCAGAAAAGAAAACCGTATGGGGAGAGATCCTCTTCTCTTAACAGGGAAAGGGCACCTGCAGCTCCTGGGTGCATGTCTCTTAGGCAGAGGGTGATAGTGATGCCACTTCCCTTCATTTTCTCTACCAGTGTTGTGAGAAGCATTTGGGTCTCCCTCACCCCAGGGGACTCCAGCATCTCCACGGTCCACACTGCGGTTTTCCCCTGAGAAAGGAGGTACCAGACCCCAGCATTTAATGAGGGCGAAGCTTTGGATGAGCTCTCCTTGCAGTGCAGGCAATTCTAAGGTCTCTGTCCCAAGCGGATCCCCTCGTCCTTGAACAGGTTGGAGCTGTGCTTCGCACTCTTCCTACACTCTGCCTATTTGTAGCACTTCTTCCCTGACTGCCATCTGCTGCAGGTGAGGAGCTGTGGGCTCTCCACAAAGCTCTCCCCTCCCCCCCTCCCAGCCCCCATAGATGTTCTGGTACCTCAAGAGGTTTGAACTGCGGCCCCGACTCTTCGTGAAAGCAGCAGAAGGAATGTGTTTCTGATGCATCTCCCCCAACCTGCGCGTTGCAGGTGGCTTTGCCCCATCATGCTCTCAACTTACCTTTGCACGTCCACTCAACAACCTCAACGCGGCTGAACTAAAGCAGTACAGGAACAGGACCTACTTTGGCTCCAACCCCCGAGAATGGGCCTAAGACCCAGAAAGGAGATACAGACCCTCCAAAGAACAAGAGAACTCAAATATGCTTGGTCAGGGGACAAAACAGGGAGTGGCTCATCCCAGTGAGACCAAATGAAAACACAAGCATCTCCTCTGAGCACCAGAACAGGCACAACACACGTACCACCACCACCTGGGCCCACAAAGTAGCTACCACGTATCTCCAGCTGGGACACAGCTCTCCTGTTAGTGCTCTTCTGTTCAACAGAAGGCAAGACCAAAGGGAGAAGAATTCAGGGGATTTTGTAGCTGAATGGATGCACTGACAGTAGGTGAGATTGGATTTGCAGCTCTGTACAACCAGAGCACTTGCACAATGTTTCAACTGCTCACTGTGACAGACTGAGATTAGGGTTTATGACTGAGTGGCACCTGATGACAGTGGAGATGGTGATTGGTCAGTCAGCTATACCCCCATGGCTGTCCCACGTGTGGCAGGGACATTCCCCAGGAAAAGAACGTGGAGCTGTGTGGAGAGCCTACACGTTCTCCACGGACTGTGAATGCCCAGGGTGGACAGTGACTGGAGCCCCATAAAATGAGAGATCAGCCAAGAAGGTGTCACCCCTAGGCTGGCTATTTCTCCTCTGTGTACCCTTCAACAGTGTGTGAGATACTGCTGCTCCTAACAGCACTGCTTTATCTCTGCTCCCTTCTCACACCACTCTCTCCCCCCACGGGGCAGTGCCCCTCTGCTCCCTTCTCACCCCACTACCACCCTGGGCAGTGTCCATGCCTCATCCCCTACTCCCCCACATCCCGGCAGTGTCACTCAGGCAGGGCCTCACCAGGGCCCAGGCCCCTGCATGCAGCTTTCTCAGCTGCTCTTCCCAATGCTCTCTCACTGCCCGCCTGCTCGTGGCCAAGCCCAGTGTTGCAGTGAGGTGACCTCACAAGCAGCAGCCCAGCCCTGCTGGCTATGCAGCTGCCTCCCTGCCTGAGCTGTCCTCTGTGTCACAGGAGTCGTGCCACATTCCATGACATCCCACTGTGTGCTGCTTGCCCCAGGGCAGTCCCGGTCCTGGAGGAGGAATGGCCTCCCAGCCACCTCCCCGCCATGTCACCTGGGCCTCCCTCTGCCTCTCCCCTCTCCCAGCTCTCAGCACAGCTAGGTGAGACCTCCACTACTGCAGATGACATCGCAGGAACAGTCCTGGGCAGGGAGGGTTCTCATGTTCTGGGCCTCCTGCAAGACAGAAAAGATTATTGGTTCCATGTAATGTTACCTGAAAAAAATGGGACACATTCCGTCAGCTGAAGTGATTGAGCACTTGTAATAAACCCACGTTTCCCCCCCACGACAACAAAATACTTTTTTCAGTCGCTGTTTTAATACCACAAGAAAAAAACCTTGATATGGTACCTGCATTACAAGTATTCCGCCTCTCTTACACAGTGCACTTCATCCCCCTACTCCCTCAGGTGTTTCCAGTAGACCTGATGTCAGAAGTCAAACTTCCAACAACTATCTACATGTGTTGTAATTTCACCCCAGGGGTAACTAAGCACCATGAAGTTGTTTGCTCACTCCCCCTCCTCAGACAACCTGCCCTCCCTCCGCATATCTTCCCTCCCTTTACTCTTTGGTCATTCAGCTATCTCTCACCTCCCCAATTGCTTTTTGGAACCTCCCATTGTTCAGGCTTCCTTTCCCTTGTCTCTCCCCTCATCTCTCCTGCCAACTCTAATTGTGTCTCTATTTATATCATTTTGTACCTGTGTGTAAACACTTCTTGTACAGTTATCCTCCATGGGAAACAAACTTCAGTGGAGGCAGCTTGCATTTGGCAGACAGTTTAGGACTACATTCTCTCATCATTGTAAATCTTACATGTTCTGCTTTGTTACTTCTACAGAAGATTAAAGGAAAAAAAACCTTCCATGCCTGTGTGCAGGGACTTCCCTGAGGAAAGCACGTGGGAGTCTGTGCAAAGGAGCTGGCACATTCAGCTGCAGATTCCAGTGGAGAAGCCTGCTGAAAGGAAAGGTGTTGGAAGTCCCCGGTGACTGACAATCAAAATGGTGGAGAAGGGGAAGTGAGGAGGAAGGCGGGCCGTACAGCCAGCCGTCCTCAGCAGACAACCTGAAAAAGCATAGCAGCCAGTAAGCTTCAAACACTTCTTCAGTTAACAGAAAATAAAAAACAAGTCTTAGGGATGAAAAAGTCATTTTAAGGAACATGTTCTCTGAAAATTTCCTCTTCTACAACTTTGTAACCTCCCTAATCAAGAATACAGATCTTGAAGAAGACTTGAGGGAAATGGCTTGTTAGGCCTTTGCCCCTGTAATTAGTCCTGCTGTGTATTCAGTGTGGAGTCCAAGGATTGGAGGTGCTGAGAGGATACTGATGGAACCGCATGAGGAAAGTAAAGTTGAAAGGAAACACTGAAGCATCTTGGAGTACTAATTGGCCCTGATGGAGCCATTAGCAAAGCCTCCCTGTAGACTCCTTAAAGCAGACAATGGGAGGCTGTGATTTCACATAGGCAAAGACCCTGTGTGGATGACTCTGATCTGGAGCGAAGCCCATGGTTTGTTTGATGAAACCAAAAGGCCCAGCCACAGATCCAGTCCCCTGCATGTGAAGCTCTTTGGACACTCAGGACACTTAAAGGGTCTCCTCTGTGGGTGAGCTGGTGGCATTTCGGTACAGGACTGTACTTGAAGCTCTTCCCACGCTGACGACACTTACAGGGTCCCTCTCCTGTCCTGATGCTGGTGGTAGGTGAGGTAGGAATTGCTTTTGAAGCTCCTTGGACATTAAGGCCACCTGATGGATCTCTCTCCTGTGTGCGTGCACTGGTGGCACTGTAATTCATAACCGCATCTGAAGCCCTTCCCCCACTCAGAACTTAAAGGACCTCTCCCTCGTATGGATGTGCTCATCGTAGGTGAGACTGGATTTCCATTTGAAGCTTTCTGTACAGTCAGAGCACTTGTACAGTCTTCTCACTGACTGCGTGCGCCGGCAGCTAAAGAGCCTAGAGTTCATTTTATGGTTTCCCCCACACTTACCCCTTGGGTTCTGCCTTCTCTTCTGGCACACTTCCTTGCTCCTCAGGGTCTTCAAGAGGCTTTTGGCCTGTGCTGCAGACCAAGGGGTTCCCCTCTCTCTTCTGGATGGTTTCCCTGTGGCTTCCTGAAGTGCTTCCCTTGCTTCCGACCCCTTTGGGCACCCCTTCTGATTCTCCCCACTGAGGCACCATTCCACTTTCTTCCAGCCACACCCATCTCCTGCAGCCTCTCCTTCGTATTTGTGATCCCATATCCTGCTGGATGACAGGAAACCCAGAAGTAACACAGCAGATCTGAACTACTACTCAAAGATGGCTTTTGCCCACCCAACTTCTTCCTCTCCCCCACCACCTCACCTGGGCTGAGGTCTCCTGCCGTGTCCTTCAGGCTGTGCACATCTAGGATCGAGGGGCCTTCCTCTCCTTCAAGCACAGAGATCACCATGGGTTTGGGGGCTGAAAGCGGAGGTCGAATAACAAAAACAGTGAAGATGAAACACTCCGTTATTCTGGCACAGCTCCTTCTCCAACTACTCCGCTACATATCCCTCCCTCCTTCTGAAACCACAATTAGGGCCTGAATGACTCTGGAGCAGCACATATTGGCTTCCTTCAGATCCCAGCATGACCTTTACAGCTCCAAGAATTACGCAAGGACAATTCCTTTAACACTCCCACTAAGGGTTTTTGCTTAATTTTCTTCTTCTTCCGAAGTGCTCAATGCACAAGGTTTCAAAAGACTTACAAGAATGGAATGCAGAAGAGTAAAAAGGTAACCAGGGAGTCACCCAGTTGCGGGAGCTGGTGGCACCCTGTAACGCAGCAACAAGGGCAGCTCACAGGAGCTGCTCTAACCCCTTCTGGCTGCCAGCAGTGACTCCGGGTCTTCTCTCACAGTGCCGAGCACACAACTCCCCCTTCTGAAATAGACATCTACCTGTTCCTTCCGTGTTGCTGCTGTGATAATCCATATATAACTGCCTTGCGATTACCCTACCACCTGATTGCAGAGGCTCATTCTGTACAGCCAAAGGTGCCCTAATTAGGAGGAAAGGGAGCAAAGTTCTCACCCAGTGAGGCCACAGACCCATATGTCTCCACCGTCACATCCTGGTAGAGTGTTTGCTGCGCAGCATCCAGCAGTGCTCCCTCTTCCCTGCTGCAATACATGGCCACCTCTGCAAAGCTCAGGCTCCTGCAAGGAAAGAGGCTCCTGGTACTGCCAAGGCCCAGGGAAGCAGTTGTCAGAGGAGAGAAACTCAAGTACTACCAGCTTCTCCGGCCCCAGCACGCACTGCTAGCTGAGGGCACCTCACCCTCCCTGTATTCACATTCCTTGCCCCTCAGTCTCTCCTTCTACTCCCCCATGCCCCTACCTGAGATAAGTGCTCCACAGCCATTTCCTGCTCTCATGGAGGCTGAGATGATCACAGGTGACAGGCAGAAGTTGAATGAGTCTGGGGAGATGAGAGAGAAGGCAGGGAATGTGTGAAGGAACGCAGCGCTGCCTGTCCAAGCCCAGCCCTCCGCCCCCCACCTGCAGGCCACATTGCCTCGGGGTAAAACCCATCTGGGACTCACACCAGCAGCACTGGTCTTAACAGGCTTCTTTCCCAGCACACACTCCACTGTAGCAGTGTGCTCCCCCCTCCCCCCTCCCTTCTTCCTCCCAACCTCCTCCTTCCGCCTGGCCTTGCGCACAAAGACAGTGAGCAACAGTGCTCACCCCAGTGGTTAAAACAGATCAACAACCACAAATCTGTTTCAGACTGGAAGGCTGACAGTACTGAAAGTAGATACCTGGATCAACAGCTGAGGGCCAATTAAGCATGAGCCTCAACACAAAATACAGCAATGAATCAACTGTCTTACTCCAAAAACAGCAAGAAGCACTAACATCTCAAGTACTCCTGTACAGCAGCAGGCTGCATGACCACCTCTGCCATTGAGCACGGATTTCTCTCGAGGTTATACCACCACCAAGACCCCTTACATGTTGATGTCAAGACTTGCTAATACAGGTACTCCATAAGTGACTAACAGTTTTGGTTTGAGCTTTAGACTTGCTGCCTCCCTGTGGGCCAATGAGACATCACTGGATCCTCGGTGGTGACTATCCCCACTCTGTAAATCGTATGGTAGAACTTCTCTTTACTATTGCCAACTTGCCCATCTTCCCCCCATCCCTTAGTTGCTTAGAACTTGTAATAAATCAGTCCGCTAACACTGGATTTGCTGTCTTTGTCTTCCTCCAGGTATACATATAAATACAGAGATACACACACGTAACCATCTCTCCTATTTGGAGCAAGACACTGTCACATGTTCCTAGTTTGCTTAAGGGACTAAGTCAGAAAGTTGGCCGGCAAAACACAGAAACACTGTGAGGGCAACTGTTCCGGTGCTCAAATCAAACTGCTCCTGATGTTGTCTACATTGATAAAGGCTCACACTCCTTCTAGGAGGAGCCAATCATTTAGCCACACAGGATAGCCTGGAGCTGGGTCACAACATACCAAACGATATCCATCAGCTGTACAAGTAGATACTTCGAAGCTGTATGAATTGACATAACTATACGTGAGGAAGTACAGTAATTATAATTCAGCATAACAGAGTTGGTACACAGACTAACACAGGTACACATACCGAACAACAAAACCCACAAGGACACTCTTGCTCTGCCCTTCCATTTGATGAGCACAAAGCACCAGAGAACTCCAAACAGAGGTTTGTGCAACTTCTGTCAAAATCTACACCTCAGAGGGACTTTGAGTAGAACTCTCCAAAAACTGGTAACTCAAAGGCACCACAGACCGAGCATTAAAAGCAAATGGCGCTGCAACCTGGAATTTATCACAAGAAAGCGTGGCATAAAATTGAAGTCCTGCCCACTCTTTCTTGTCATCTTTGAGGCCAAACAAAAAGTTCACCTTTCTGTTTCGTATAACATGGAAATTCACGTTGCTTGGGATGTGTCAGTCACTCAGAGCTATTCCACCCGCTGCGCACAGCGGTGGACACGGAAGTCCATCGCGTTTGAATAGCTACGTAGTGGAATTCCAAGGTCACAGCCTGAACCAATGGGTGGGCTACGCGAGTATGCGGGTGCCTGGAGCGGCGGGTGGTCTGGAGCCACCCCTTCTGTCCCGCAAGACTTCCCGTGCAGTCTGAGTCTGCGCGGGTGACCCTTTTGCCCCCGCCCTTCTCTCCGGCTGCGCGATGGTACGAACGGGGGAGGGTCACATTCCTCAGCTCGTCCCTTTCTCCCAGCTGTTACCGGGAGGGGGAGGGGGAGTTGATCCTTTTTTCGATACCTTCTCCTATTGTGCCTCTTTCTCAAATGAAGGCTCCGTCGTTGCCTCCGCTTGTTCTACAAGCTACAAATCTGGGAATCCGTCCTGTTAGTGAGGAATCAGAACCATCACAGAATCAGTCTATACTGATAGAACCATTACAGAACCTGAAACAAGGGCACCATTTCGTCCCCCAGTCCAGCCCCTGTAAGCCCCCGCCTCCCCCACCCCCCCCTTCCGCCCCCCCCCTTCCCCCTTCCACTCCCACCCCCCCCGCTTCCCCCCCCCCCCAGAAAGCGCCGTCCCAGCACCTTGCCGTCAAGTCGAAGAGACGGCCGCTCTGCCGGTCCCGAACTGGGACCCGGGGAAAACAACCCTCCTGCACGGCGAGGTGAGGCCGCAGGCCCGAGTCCCCGACCGCGGCCCCGGGCCGCTTCCCCGCCCCGCCGCACTCCGATCGCTGCCCACGCGGCCGCAGCGCACGGAGCGCGGTTCCTCGGGGCGGAGCGGGAAGCGGCAGTCGGCGGGGCCCCCCGGAGCTGCCCCAGCGCCGAGCAACGGGGCCCGGAGCCGGGTTCTGCCCGTCGGCATTATCAAAGTGCATGCGTAAGCTTAACCTGTGGTGAGCATACAGCGTGCAACCCGAAAGTGAAACCAGAACTGAGATTTCACCCGTAACATCCAGCAGCAAAACACCCTAAGTGGGGCTCCGGTTGTAGGTGCTGTGGTGCCTCAGTGCCCAGGGATGCCTTTGTCTTCATCTTCACTTTCTTCCTTCAAGGATCGAATGAGCAACCCACATTCTTGGAGGTAAAGTCCAAGTTCTAATTCCTGCCTCACCTGCTGATCATCAGGTGGACTGCTGAGGCTCGAGGTGAGTAAGAACTCAGGGGAGCTAAGGATTCCATTCCATGTAAGAAAACTGTGCTCAGCGGTAAAAGTTCTGTGCAGCAGCAAGCTGTGTTGCTAACTGCTAGAATTAGTAGGCAACTGTAAGCTGTGCTGCTTGCTAGGATGTTTACGTCCTTCTGCCACTCAACTTGTAACCAGAGCCCTGAGGTCTGTCCGCAACCTGCCAAGGACGCCAAAGTGGGACAAACAGTGGCTCATGGCAATCCCAAAGCCCTGTAAACCCATGAGGGTGTGCACAGCTGTGCGTGAGTGTCTGGAACAGAAACATGTGGGAGAGCTGGGAGGAATGCAGTGGGGAAGTAACTGTTTCCACACCGACGATGAAACAGCAACTGTGACAGAGCAACAAAAATCCACCACTTTGTATACACATTGTCCCAGGGTTAGGAACTGTTGAACTACTGCAAAGACCTCTGCTAGGCCTCAAATGATCCCAGACATTCAAAATCCTTGACCTTAGGTGATCTGTTCCAGTCACCAGGTGGAATACTACCTGTTGGCTTTTGCTAACTGAACAGATGACACTAAGCAGAACCAAACAGCATAAATCTCATTAAGCTAAACGCTCTTACTTCTCCCTCAACAGCTCAGGAGCAACCCGTATTGAAAAGTCTGCATCCAAAAGGATGGCCGCTCTTGCCTCTGGTTCTAAAAACTGTACGTAATGACTCAGCTCTCACTGGAGCCATAGTGCTGCATCCAGTTTCCCTGCTGGTGGAAGCTCCAGTAGAACCTTCTCATCCCCAGAGAAGCACATGAGAGAAGTCCTAGCTGTCCTAGGAACTCCTTGCTGTAATGAATTGCGTCCCCAAAGCCTCCCGCATGCAAGCACCTCTGCAGCACTGAAGCGGTGAATGATGGCATCAGAAGGCAATATGGAGAATGCAGTGGCCAGTTTCATGTGGGACACACCTGAGCAACTGGGAGCTGATGCTCCACCAAAACTCAAGATGGAACTCAGCAAGATCCAGCCCACAGGGGGTACAAGCACAGCACGACGGAGCTGTCACTAGCAGCACTTGTCAGCCTGCTGTACAGCTATTACGGGCAGCCCTGCTACGTGGAGGGAACAGCAGACATGCAGTGGTGTTGGTGCATCAGGCTCATGACCTCCTAGGTAAGCTGTACAAGGGTGAGGTGGGGGAGATGAGGTCCAAGCATGGGCTACGCACCACTGAGCAACCAAGCTCATCCTTGCCTTCTCTCCAGGGGGCAATGTTCGGTGAGTAGAGCAGTGCCTTCCTGTTCCAAGAAGTCTAGATGGCTGGGACTGTGAAGGAGCTCCAAGGAGGCTTTCCAAGTTCTAAGGAGCACACCATTTTGCAGAGCACCCAAGAGAGAACATGGGAGCGCTACAAACTGATGGCAAAGTGGGACATCACAGCCAACTGCTGCCTGTGTAAGGAGCTGACGAGAAACAATCCCTCCCTCTCCATCTGATAGGCAGGTAAGAACGTACTCCCATGGTCTTCCCAGCTGGGAAGTCCAGACAGGCCAAGCCTTGAGAAAGGGAGCACCACAGGCACACCCACATAGCTTTGTCCTTATGACAGACAGAAGATGTTCCTATGGCAGCTAGTGCTCAACAACTGCGCCCATCAGTGGGGTAGGACAGGCTGCCCTGGAAAGTGGTGGAGTCTCAGTCCCCCGAGGTTCTCAAGAAGCATGTAGATGTGCCACTGAGGGGCATGCTTTAGTGGGTGTGGTGATAATGGGTCAGTGGTTGTCCTGGATGATCTTTGAGTCCTGAAATCATAAAACCCTTACAGTTGGAAGAGACTTTTAGATGTCGTCCAGTCCACCTCCCCTGCAGTGAACAGGATCATCTACAGCTGGATCAGGTTGACCCGGGCCTGATCTTAGAGATCTTCTATGTTACAGACTCTGTGATTGGTACAACTCTAAGACTCACGCTCCCCTCTGCGTCTCTCCAGAGGTAGTTCTTTAACACTACATTTCCCCACCCCACCAATGTGTCCTCTCTCCAGCAAGTAAGTGGAGCTACATGGACGTAAAGGGTGGATGGTAAAGCCGGATGAGCTCCACCCTGTCAACCGTTTGCTGAACTGCATCACCATCCCAAAGTCCCCTCCTGTCCCATTCTGCACAAGAGGGACAAGGATCCAGACAGCCCTTGGCCTCTGTTTCCCCTCCTCCAGCTCTGTGTGATGACATCCTCGTGGTGCAGGGTGACACTCAAAGGCCACAAGTGCCTTCCCTTCAGGCATGACCTCCTCCAGTCTCTTTTCTTTCAGTTTCATCTGCTTTGCTCTGCCCCAGGCAGCCTTGCCCACGACCTCAAGTCTGCCAGCTCACCCTACCCTCCTTCCTTCCACTACTGAGCTGTTCAGGCTAAGCCAAGCACTTCTGACAGAAGTGCTGTCACAGCTGATAAACCAGAAGTACAGAGGATGTGGAAGCCAAGTGATGGGTGAAGTAGATGACCACCTAGAGATCTGCCTGGATCAATTAAAATTCCAGGCACTCCTAGTGCATCAGTTGTCCAAGGGTCTGGACAGTTGTTGGCCCTTCAGTCCCTCTGCACAAATGTTGCCAGGACAATGACAGAAATGGAAACAGAGGGAGTAGGGGAAGAGCTCAGTGCAGCTCTTGGGACTTGAGGAAGGTGGGTGCTCACTTTGTGCTACGTTATAGCTTCATCCAGGGGCATGGAGTGGGTAGGAAAGCTGACTTAGTTTGCAACACCTCCACATTCAAAACACAAGCACTTGGCCCTGAAGTGCAGCAGCAGCAGCACTCAGTCACCAACTACATGGCATACCTCTGGCCAGAGGTAATGCGCTGCGCTCCACTGCTCTTTACAGAGTGGTTTTCAGGTCACTATCACCCGAATCCATCCCTGGTGTTCCCTCAGGGATTCAGGGCCGGGAGCACTCCTGTGAGGAAAGCATAAGAGCACTGAGTTGTAGAGAGATTCCCGACTCCCTTCCCTGACGGTCTTCAAAAGCCAGCAGCACACAGGCCTGGGAAACCTGCTCTGATGGTCCTGCGGGAGAGTTCAGAACCAGATCATACAACCTTACAGCCATTCAGTTGGGAAAAGACCAGGTACAATTGTTAACCTACACAAACATAGAATCACAGAACCATACCCTCACAGAACTGGAGAATTAACGGAGTCATTCAGATTTGTAAACAGCTGTAAGACTCATTCCAGCATCACGTAACACAAGTCCACCACTAAACTGTCCCCACACACCTCATCTACATACCTCTTACACCCCTCCGGGCATGACGACTTCATTAAGCAAAACTCCCCCCACCACTGACCCCTAACCATGTCTGCTTCTGTGCTGCTCGGTCAGCAGGATGAGGCAGAAGTTTAGCTAGCAATTCCTGGGCGCAAAGGACACAAGGGAGATGGATAGGTGAGTACCTGGGGCCTGGGAGTGCTGCCCCATGCCCTGCAGTGAACAAGTAACCCCTAGAAGGCAGGGTGATCCCCCATACCTGCATGCAGCCTGCTAGCCCACTTCCCTCCTGCATTCTGCAGTACTCCTTCCCCTTGGGCCAGTTTCTTCCCCTGTGCTGAGATGGAGTTCAAGTTGTGGGTGACAGTGGCCACCATCACTGAGTACAAGCACTCCTCCTGGGACTGCCACTTAACCATCAGGGATCCCCTCTAGGCAGATGGAGGCCAGACCACCTTCCAGCATCCATGCTGGGCTGAGGGCTGTTGAAACCACTCACCTCCTGCGTTTCCAGTGTCTCATAGGTACCATGAGTGGGTAGCTGACACATCCCCAGTTAAAGTCCCTCTGACAAGCTCTGATCATTCACAGAGCATGTCTAGCACTTCTGCGATGCTTATTCAGCCTTAGGTCAATGAAAACCTGCTCCTGGAGATGCCTAATGCTGTAAGGCCATTCTTTGCTGTGCAGAAGGACCCCAGCTTCTCCCCCCATGGGCATCATTTTCCTTTCTGCCTCATTCCTCTTCATCCTTGTGCACTCCCTCCTGCTCTCCCACACCATCAGGGCTGCAGGTACCACCCTTCACCTTGACCTCATTCCCAACAACCACAGACCAAAAAAGGTGAGCGTGACTGATTCCCCGTGTCGTGGTTCCCACAATGGTCACATTCGTGCAGTCAAGGGACAAACGCTTCCTTAAAGAGCTTGGGTTTAAGTAGTGCAAGCAGTGCCATTGGCAAAGAGGCTCCCATGGGTAACCTTCGGACCCTCCTCCCCCAATCTTCCTGTAGCTCTTCTTGCTTTGTCTCCCATCAGAATTACTCCTCATGAGATGGTTTTGCAGGCAGCGGACATCTCAGGTCCTGCCAGCAGGATACATACATTCACCTCCATATTGTCCTAACTTGGACCTAGCGGAGTGGAATAACCCCCATAACATACCACTACACCAATGATCCCCTATTGCCATCTCACCGGAAGCATTAGGAAAGGCAGTAGACTCATTGATTACTACCTACAAGAGAAGGGTGAGCTATAAAGCCCCAGAAGGAACAAGCACCAGGCTTGTCACAGTGAAAGCCCTGCCTGTAGCTTGCTCAGGAAAGCCCAAATAGTACACAGTGCAATACAGACGGTTCAGGTGTTCTGCATCCCTACTGCACCAAGGCAGGTGCAAGAACTTCCGGGTCCACGCAATACTGGCATTACTCTTACACCTGCATACCACAGCTGCTGTGGCCTTTCACCAACTCACAAAGGCCAAAAACATGGCTGGAGGAATGAAACAACGTCTTCCAGCAAGACAGAACTACCTTCTCAACAGGCCCAGGTGCTGGGTACACTCAAACCCACCCTTCCAGCTGAACTAGAAACACACGTAACTGAGAATGGGTTTGGCTAGGGCCTGTGGCTGAGGCAGAACTCCATTTAAACCCAGTTGTGTTCTGGTCTCAGTTCTGACACGGAGCAGAAGAGAAGCGTAGCATGAAAAAGTTATCTGGCTGCCTACTCTGCATTAAAGGTGGTAGTGCCAATAACCCACACCGCTGAAGTCTCACTTAAGGCAATTTCTCCAATTCAGAAGCAGGTAAAACATCTGACCCACCTCCCTAAGGCACGGTACACCAAACAGACAGCAGCATGATGGATCACCTACTTCAGCCAGTGCTGCAGTTTGTCTTTATCACCCTTGGAAGAAGAGCTTTGGAAGACCCTAGGCATGGTCTCATTCATGCAAGAATCCAGAGCTGAAGTTCACTCCCAGCCCTGTGCATCAGCCAGTGTCCCCCCTTGCCATCCCATAGAATTCACCAACAGGTCCACATGGGTCCAACCACACTCCACATTCCTACAGGACAATCAGGGATACCCACATTGTTACAATAGGCATAAGTTGTAGTGACTTAACAGGCCTGACGGTGGCTCGATACACTTGACCATTTGCTGTCTAGAGGGCACTGTCAGACACACACACACACAGGTCCTCCTGTTGCCTCAAAAGTCTCACAGTGGTTGTGAGCTCCTTGAACCACAGAGGTAAGGAGCCCCGGTGCAGTGGGACCCACTGCTGGCCTCAGACTTCATCAAGCCTTTATGTCAAAGGGGTCATGTGCAAAAGCAATCTAAGATAAAACCTCATGAAAAAGCTGCACATGAACCTTTAACTGCTTAGCAAGGATCAGTATTGGCAAGGTATCTCAACATCAAGGTGTGAGGGCTCTTTCTCCAGGTGTGAACTCAAGAGACAGCCACACTCAAGGGAAATCCTGTCAATGAACCTGCTGTCGTGCAGGAGAGCTCGAGGGGCAGTTGGGCTGTCCGGCATCTTTGAGGTAGGATGAGTGCCAGATTTTGTCTGAGTGCACTCACAGTTGCCCCCTAGCTGTTACGTCTGACAGCAGTTCTTTTGACCCCCCCAGGCCAAGATGCGTTTGTGACCATTAATCTGCTTTCACTAGAACACCATCAATACTGTTGCTCACAGTCTTTGTGGGCTAGGCCTAATGTTCAAGGCCAGGACAAAGAAGGACATTCAAAGGAAGAAAGCAAGTGTGGAGAGCATGCTGGCTGTGCTGGGAAGAAAATCTAGTAAGACCAGTGTTCCCAGTCAGAGTGCCAGGTGGCTTTTACCCCCAGGCAATGCCCTGAAAAGGACTAGGGAGGGCTGGACTTGGACAGAAACAGCTACACCCCCTCACACCTCCCCTGCCCTTTCTTGCCTCAGCACGCTCCCATGAGTCTTCTGCCTTTCACCAGCGATCATCTGATCCAGACCTACAGGAAGGCTTCCACTCACAAATAGACGAACTACACTAACTTGTAACAGCAGATTGAGTAAAAGAGTCACATACCTGATGTCTAGTCCTGGTTTTCATACCTGTAATCCAACCACAGCAAACACAGGGAAGGAAAGCACAACCACACTTACACAAAAGTCAGATGTGTACTTGCAATACAAACATCAAAGAAACAGACCACCACCCTACTGTCCAGATGTGTTAAAACACTCTAAGACACACAACTGCCCAAAAGACCCTTCACTGTAAACAGTAACCCCATACTCTTCAGGACACAAAATAATCCATAGCAGGATGATTTCACATGACCTCCAGGAGAGCAACAAATGACCACAGTACATCCATCGCACGTAGGGGCATGGGGATGCAGGCAGAAGCAGCCATGGGGTGAGGGATGTGAACACACAGGGAAAGAGGGTTGCCAATTCACATGCTGGGATAGAGAAGCCACCGGCACCAGAGTTCACCTTCCCCACGAGCTCCTTCCCTGGGCTTCGAGTGATACCAGCAAACAGCTTCTTGCAGGATGTGGCTGTGCATTTCAGCAGGGAGAAGTGGGTGCTGCTGGGCCCTGCGCAATGAGCATTCAATGCCAAGTACAGGGTCAGGATGACTTCCCTCGTCCTGCTCATCACACCGTTCCTGATCCAAGCCAGGATGCCACTGGCCTTCTCGGCCACACTGCTGGCTCATATTTGGCCCACAGTCAACCAGTACACCACAGTCCCCTTCCATGAGACAGCTTTCCAGCCACTCCTCCCCCAAGACTGTTGTGACCAAAACGCAGGACCCAACACTTGACCCTATTTCTTCCTCTCCAGCAGATCAACACTCCCTCCCCCATTGGAGTCACCTGCAAACTTACTGAGGGTGCACTCAACCCCCTCAAGATTGTTCATGAAGACATTAAATAGAAGCAGCCCCGAGGACTGAGTCCTGGTGCACACTGCTCATGAGCAGCCACCAACCCACTTTAACTCCATTGCCAACTCTTTGGGCCCAGCCAGCCACCATTTCACCCAGCAGAATATACACCCATCCAAACTGTGGTCAACCAGCTTCTCCACGAGAGTGTTGTGGGGGGGACAGTGCCAAAAGCTTTCCTGAAGTCCCAGTAGACCCCATCACCAGCCTTACCTTTGTCCACTAAGTGGGTCACCTTGTCATAGAACAAAATCAGGTTTGTCAGACAGGATCTACCATTCATAAACCTGTGCTGACTGAGCCTGATCCCCTGGTTGACCTTTAATTGATCCCTTATGACTCCAAGATCATCTGTCCCATGATCTTCCCTGGCAACAAAGCCAGACTGACAGCTCTGTATAAATTAGGCCTGGATCACCTTTCCAGACCTTCTTGAAGATGAGCATCCCATTTCCCGCCTTCCAGTCCACTGGGACATTCCTTCTTAGCCAGGACTGTTGTAGGATGATGGAGAGCAGCTTGGCAGCCACATCCACCAACTCCCTCAGCACTCCAGGGTACAGTCCATCTGGTCCCATGGACTTGTGAGCGACCAGCTTTCAGAGCATGTCCAAAACCATCTCATCACGGTTTATGCGTAGATTATTCTGTTCCCCACCCCTATCTACCAATTCAAGGGGCTGTGTGCCCAGGGAGTAACTAATCTTACTATTAAAGACTGGGGCAAAGAAGGCATTAAGTACCTCAGCCTAATGCTTTTGGTCCGACAAATTTGGAGAAAAAGACAAAAGGAGACTTGTTGGTGCCTACTACTGCTGCATCATCGAACAGAGCCTGTTGATGAATGCTTCTTCCTAAAGCTACAAGCAGTGTTACTATCACAGGCTCTTGTCCTGCTGGGTGATTTCAACCACCCTGACATCTGCTGGAATAGTAGCATGGCGAGCTGTAGGCAATCCAGGAGGCTCCTGAAATGCACTGAGGTTAATTTCCTCAGCCAAGTAACAGAGCCCCACCAGGGAGATGCAGTGCTGCACCTCTGACTCACCAATGCACGTGGACTTGTTGGTGACATCTGGACTGGAGGCTGCCTGGCCTGTCGTGACTCCACCTGCAATGGTGGAGTTCATATTCCTGAGAAATACGGGACAAAATGTAAAATCAGGATGCTAAATTTTAGGAAAGCCAACCCTGAGCTCTTCAGGGACCTAGTCAACAGGACCCCCTTCAAAAGTGTCCTCAAGGACAAGGAAGTGGAGCAGAGTTGTCAGATCTTTAAGGAAGCTTTTCTTCAGGCACTAGTGCTCTCCATTTCTGGATGAAGGAAGTCAGGAAAGAAAGTCAAGAGACCAGCATGGCTGAACCAGGATGTGGTGGTCAAACTGGACAACAGGAAGAAAACAGTAGGCAGTGGGAGCAGGGACAAGTACTCTGGGGGGAACATAGGGATGCTGCTGGGCTGTGTAGGTATGGCATCAAGAAGGGCAAGGCTCAACTGGAACTGGTCTTGGCAAGAGTGAAAGAAGAATGAGAAAGGCTTCTACGGGTACATAAACTAGGAAAGGAAAGTCCAAGGAGGTTTACCCCTGTTAGTGAGCTCACAGCCACAGTGTGGGTGTGGCGATGGGCCTCCCAGTGTCCCATAGTCCAGGCCCCATGTACAGCTCTCCAGCCTCTGGAGCTCAGGATCCCTGTGCCAGTGGAACTGCAACTGTGACGGGCATGAGTGGGCCAGGAGGAAGCAGGGATGAAGAGGGAACATGGGTTCTGAAGTGGAGTGGCTGAATGCGCTGACCATGCAGCATTTTTCCTGTTCCATAATGAAGCTGAGTGGAATTCCTCAGCAGCATGTCAGAGGGGGTGAGGTTTTTTGGGACATACACCTAAAACAGTCCTAAGCTAGCTTCCTAAAGCCAAGCACTTCAACAGCCAGCCTGAGTTCCTGTGGACAAGTTCTGCTGGCACAACAAAATGTGGATGCCCTTTTTGTGGTGCAGTTGAGTACAACCTGCAGTGTCATGGCAGGTTTAGATATTGACAAGCATTTATAAGATTCCCTCTCTGCCCTTTTTTTTCCCCCAGGATGAACAGTCCCAGGTCTCTCAGCCTTTCCTTGTAAGGGAGCTGCTACCTACACTGATAATCTTGGTGGCCCTCTGCCAGACTCTTGCCAGTGTCTGTCTTGTGCTGAGGAGACCAGAACTGGACACAGAGCTCCCAGTGCAGACTGATCAGGGCAGAGTAGAGGGGGAGGATCACCTTTCACAGTCTGCCAGCCACACTCTTTTTAATGCACCCCAGGATACCATTGACCTTCTTGGCTACAAAGGCACACTGCTGGCTTATGGGCAATCTGTTGACCACCAGGTCACCCAGGTCCTTCTCCTCAAAGCTTCTCTCCAGCAGATCAGCACTAACCTGTACTGACAACAATGACCAACGTGATCAGCCTTATCAAGTAATGAAGCAATGTTATCCATGGACCTCCTTTTTGTTGGTAACATGAATAAGCCCTTCCATTGTCCCCCACGTTACTAGCTAGCTTCAACTTTAACAGAGCTTTGGCAATATAAATTATCTCCCTAGCATGGTAGACAGCATTTCAGTCAGTTTGACTGATCTGGCTCCCAGTGTCTTTCATTTCCACTCGAGAAGGAAAAGGTCTGCTCAGATGAGTCAGACTTCTGTCTCTCTTACTGACTTGCAGCAGTCTGAAATTGCCTGTTCCTGTGCTCTTAAAAGATGGCTTTTAAAAAGTGACCAGCAGTGATGGACTCCAGTGCTTAGGGCAGGTGATGCTGTTCTGGAAATATCCCAGAATTCCTTAAAGAATAATTAATTGGGGTCATAGTCCTGACTGGGTGGCTTATAATAGATCCCCACTTTATTGCCTTGTCCCTTATTCCTTACTCAGAGGCTTTCAACCATATCACTACCAACTGTGAGCTCCATTCAGCCCAGCCCACCACTACATACAGCAACGCCATCCCATCTTACCTGTCCTGCCTATCCATCCTGGAGAGCTCAAAGCCATACAACACACAGAATCCTTCCTACCACACCTCATTTATGCTGATGATGTTGTAGCTCTGGGGCCAAGATAAAGCTTCTAGCTTTCTAGCTCCTCTTAGTTGCACCTCATGCTGCATGTATTGCTATATAAACATCTGAAACATGCTCCAGGGTTCCCAACTCCAAGTGGAGCAGATCCAAGTATCTTGTTAGCACACAGTGCCTCCAACTTCAGATGCCAAGTCAAAAACAGAAAACAAAAAACAACAACAACAACAACAAAAAAAACATAACAAGCACACAGATGGAGATCTGGATTGCTGTATGTTTGCTGGGGAGCTCTTCATCAGCTCCAGGGTGTATAGAGCTCACATATTACACAGAGCACATAAATTTCTGCGGAGTGCATACAACTGCTGGTTGAACTACCTGAGTGACAAAACCTACCCTGTACACCTTCCTGTGTTAATGCATGTTAGGAAGGGAGATGGGGCTGTGTGCCAAACATGCCTTCACCCTGAAGCATGCAGTGACCTGGAGTCAGACCTTCTTGCACCTTTCCCTGCCCTTCTACAAGGCTTTGTCCTTTCATTTAAGAAAATAGGGTCAGACCCCAGTGAAAACAAAAGCTCCCCCTTCCGTTTCCCCTTTTACACCCCACAGAAAGGCCATTTGCCACACAAGGAACCTAGTGATCAGGTGTATGAGGAGCAGAGCAAACCTAACTTAACTTTCAAGGCTGGTCTCTTAAACATGACTTCTCTGAGGTCTGAGGATGGATCCATTCAATCTGTGAATGGATTGGCTGGGTTGTTCTGTGAAAGCTTGCAGGTAGGACATCCTCTTCTGCTTGCAGGTGATTTTCAGAAAACCTCCAAGAGACACTCAGCTGCTCTTTCGACCCACATATCTGATTCATCAGTGGACTCTGAAATTACTGTCAGAAATGTATGCACACAGAAAAGAACTATGCAGCTGCTCTTCCTTCAGAAACAGTTTCAAAGAGCTGCTTGCAGGAAGAGCAGAAAAGAAAACTGCACGTGGGGAGAGATCTTCTGTTAACAGGGAAAGGACACCTGCAGCTCCTGGGTGTATGTCCCTTATGCAGAGGGTGATAGTGATACCATTTCTTTTCCTAACCCTTCCAGTGTTGTGAGAAGCATTTGGGTCTCCCTCACCACAGGGGACTCCAGCATCTTCCAGGTCTCCACAATGAGGGATTTTTTCATGAGAAAGGAAGTGCCAGCCCCTGAAGAAACTCCTCCTACAGGAGAGACACTTGCAGGGCCTACCTCTCATATGGATTAACCAATGTTTGATGAGGGTGGAGCTCTGGATGAGGCTCTGCTTGCAGTGCAGGCATTCCTAAGATCTCTGTCCTGAGTGGATCCTCTGGTGCTTGATTAGGTTGCAGCTGTGGTTGGAGTTCTTCCCACAGTCAGAACATTTGTAGTACTTCTTCCCTGACTGCCATCTGTTGCAGGTGAGGAGGTGTGGGCTCTGCACATAGCCCTTCTCACACTTGAGGCATCTGTAAGGCTTCTTGTCATGTGGGCTCATTGGTACAGGTACATGTATGACTTTTCCCCACGCTCAGTACCTCACAAGGTTTGAGCCATGGCCAAAGCCCTTCTCAGAGGCAGCAACGTCTTTCTGATCCACATGCCCACACACCAAGGGTTTCTGGTGGCTGTGCCACATGCTGCTCTAGGCTCTCCTTTGCATGTCCACTCAACACTCCATCTCCAGCAGAAAAAGAATATGCATAATTCCCTCATCAGAGACGAAGGGGGGACTGGATTTACTTTGGCCGCAAACACCAAGAACAGACCTAAGGCCAAGAAGGGAGCTACAGACCACCCAATCCATGGGAAAACTCTCAGGTATGCTGATCAGGAGACAAAAATGGGCTGGCTTAGTATTTCATTGAGGGACATTCACATCTCTGTGTTATATCTGCTCTGACTTGGCTGGGTGACAGAGGTAAAATGCTACTTAGCTCCAATTCTCCTAAAGGTAATGGAGTGGTGAACAGGAGAAGTCAGGCAAGTGCAAGTCGGTTTTCATCAGTGATAACCAGAATAAGGAAGCGAACAAGAGATGTTGGATCTGTCCTGCAGCCAAGGTCAGGTACCCAAACATGGACGGGGTTTGTATTTCCCTGCTTTCAGCCACACAGGCACCATTCCCTGCTGGGCTCACACAGCTATCTGCCATTTAACACACTGGAACACATCTTCTTTACACTGAGTGGTCTCTACTGGCTGCACCCCATTAAACCATTGTGCCAACTGTCAGAGCAAGGAGTATGCTCTTCAGAGTGTCTTTAAGATGAGTTTGCTATGCAGCCCTTCTTCTGCTCAAGGGATTTGTAAGGTTTGTCACCACACAAAGCTACAGGTGGTGACCAGGATTGGACTCTGGATGAAGCTCTTTCCACATTTGGGGCACTCCAGGCTCTGTCTCCTGTGAGGATGTGTAGGTCGGTAATGAGGCAGGAACTGCTTTTGAAGATTCTTGCAGACTCGGGGCACATCTTTGTTCTTTTGCCTTTGTAGATGTACTTATGGGAGCTGAGCTTAGAACTGCTTGTAAAGGCCTTCCCACACTCAGGGCACTTAAAGAGTCTCTCTCCTGAGTGGATGTGCTGGTGGCAGACAAGGTTGGAACTCACTGTGAAATCTTTCCCGCACACAGGGCACTTAAAGGGTCTCTCTCCTGTGTGGTTGCGCTTGTGGTGGATGAGGTTGGAAGAGCCTGTAAAACTCTTCCCACATTCTGAGCGCTTGGAGGCTCAACCTCCTGTGTGGATACGCTGGTGGATCTTCAACTCCAAACTGCTTTGGAAGCCCTTCCCACACTCAGGGCACTTATATTATCTCTCTCCTGTGTGGACACTCTTGTGACCAATGAGGTCAGAACTGCTTCCGAGGCTTTTTGGACACTCCAGACACTTAAAGGGTCTCTCTCCCGTGCGGAGGCACTGATGCTCAGTGAGTTTGGATCTTCTTTTGAAGCTTTTAACACAATCTCTTCACTGAGTGTACATGCTTGTAGTTAACAGAGCTGGAAATCCTTTTAAGGCTTTTCCCACACTTATCACTTGGGTTCTGCCTTTTCTCTTAGCACATTTCCTTGCTCCTTGTGTCTTCAGACTGCTTTTGACCTGTGCTGGAGTCCAAGGAATTCCTCACTCTCTCTCCCTGGTGGTTTCCCTGTTCCTTCTCAAAGTGCTCTCCTTGTTCCAGGACACTTCTGATTTTTCCCACTGAGGTACACCCAACTGCCTTTCAGCCACACCACACTTATGCAGATCCTCCCTTGTAGAAGGGTGGCTCAGGGAGCAAGAATTTGTGAGCTTGAATGCTATGTGCACAACCCAGGCTGAGACCTTGAAGATGTCAAAGCAGGAAGAAAAACTGAGACTTCAGTTAAGATAAGGGAGTAGCTAGCCTGGGAAGAGATCAAGACAGTGGAATGTGAAGAACAGTGAAAAAAAGGCCGTGTGATGATTAATGCTGTACCAATAGCTAGTGAGCAAGATGTGTGATTTCTGTGTGCTAACCAATTATAAGTTGCTGTGTGTACCTGTATTTCTGTATAAGTATGAGCTGATTTGGGCAATAAAGTAGCTTTTAGAAGTTTCCACCATTACTTCTGTGAAGACACGTGGATTCATTCAGGCTGCCTTCTTTGACTCCCTTATGTTTGTGATCCCATCACCTGCTGGATTCCAGAGGTAATCGAGAAATAACACATTGTGCCAAAATACTGTCCAGTCAGAGATGACTTTTGCCAGCTCCAACCTGCTCCTGTCTCCCGCCACATCACCTGGGCTGAGGTCTCCAGCCTTGTCCTTTAGGCTATGAACATCTGGGATCCAGGGGTCTTCCCCTTCTTCAAGCATGGAGATCACCACTGGTTTGGGGGCTGGAAGTGGAGGTTAAATAATAGAAACAGTGGACATGATAGCATTCCCATGATTCTGGCACAGCAGCCTGTCCAACAACTCCACTCTGTTTCCATTCCAATTTCTGAAACTGCAGTAGGGGCCCGAATACTACTGGGCCAAAACATACTGGCTTCCTTTGGATCCCAGCGTGACTTTTACATCTCCAAAAATTATGCAGGGACAATTTATTTAACATTCCCCTTGGGCTTTTTGTTCTAATCTTTCCACACTGCTCAGTGCCCAAGGCTTCAAAATGTTTTATGGGAGTTAAACAGAAAAGAGTAAAAAGGTAAATAAATAACCAGGGAGTCATCAGGTTGCTGGAGCTGGTGACACCATGCAATGCAACAACACAAGGGCAGTTTGCAGGAGCTGTTGTAACCCCTCCTGGCTGATGTCTGCTTGCCAGCAGTGACTCTGGGTCTTTTCTCACAGTGCCGAGCACACTAATCCCTTCAAAACTTATCTACTTCAGCACTTGTGTAAGATGCGAGCAGGTAAATGACTTGCCCAGCCTTGTGGTTGACCTGAAGGAGGAGGTGGAGAGGCTGAGGAGCATAAAGGAATGTGAGGGGGAGATTGATTGGTGGTGCCAAACCCTATGGGCCCGAGATCTTGGCAGCCAGCTGAGGCTCCACATGGAGCACATCACCCCATGCTGCCTTGCAAACAGATGACAAAGGAGAACTGGCAGGCAGACAATGTTCCTGCTGCAGTGACCCCTGTCCTCTCCTCCCCCTAGCAACTATGGTGAAGAATCGGGGAGTGTAGGGCAGTGGCAAAAGGTCCCTGCTCAGAGATGCAGGCGCGCCCTCCCACAGATTCCCCTGCCTCCCCAGCTGTCTTTTATGGAACAGGTACAGTACTCTGCAGGGACAACTGGACAGTGGTGGTGATGATGGTTCTCCCCAGTTGGTGGTGCTACCAAAGTCCAGAGCTCACTTAGTATTAAAACCTCATTGTCAAAGAAAAAATGATGGGTCATTGTCATTGGTGACTCTCTGCTGAAGGAAGCAGAAGGGCCAATATGTAGAACAGACCGTCTACGCAGGGTCCTTCTGTTGCCTCCTGGGAGCCCGGGTTAAAGATGTAAGGAAGAAACTTCCTTCCCTAGTTTGGCTCTCAGGTTACTATCCCCTATTGTTGTTTCAGGTAGGCAGTGATGACACAGGAAGAACTTCCCTAAAGACTATGAAAAAGGACTTCAGAGCCTTGGGGCCACAGGTAAAGGGTTCAGGAGCACAAGTTGTGTTCTCTTCTATCCCTCCAGTTATAGGGAATGATGAGGGACTAAATATGATGGGCCAACAGATTAATACCTGTCTCCAAGCCTGGTGCGCCTGGCAGGGGTTTGGGTTTTTTGACCTCTGCTCTGTTTGCATGAGACCAGGCCTGCTGGCAACCGATAGGAGTAGCTTCTCCCACCTGTGGAAAGGGGTCTTAAGACACGAGCTGGGAAGGTTCATTGATAGAGCTTTAAACTAGGTACGAAGGGGGGTGGGGGTGTAACTGGGGTCACTAGAACGGAGCCTGTATGTAACATCCCGGTGCTTGTAGGAGAGGGATGTGCTAGTAAGATCCCACAGTCTTGCGTCTTGGTGAAGGAGGAGGATAACTCACCCTGCTGTAGGAAGAACAGGAGGGTTGGAGTGAGGTTGGTGACTGTGGAAACACATGAGTATGGTCATCAGTGTATTAGGGCTACTGCCACTCCAAAGGAGGCCCAGCTCAGGTGCCTTTATAGCAATGCACACAGCATGGGTAATAAACAGGAGGAGCTGGAGGTCATTGAGCAGTCAGAAAGCTATGATATGGTTGCCATCACAGAAACGTGATGGAATGACTCACACAGCTGGAGTGCTGTGATGGATGGCTACTGACTGTTCAAAAGAGACAGGCAAGACAGGAAAGACAGTGGTGTAGCCCTCTATGTTAAGAAAAAATGTGAATGTATAGAAATTAATGATGGCGATGATAGGGTTGAGAGCTTATGGATCAGAATAAAAGCAAAGACCAATAAGACTGATATTATTGTGAGAGTCTGCTACAGGCCACCCAACCAGGATGAAGAGGAGGACAAGACACTTCATGGACAGTTGGATGAGGCCTCATGGTCTCTCCCACTTGTTTTTGTGGGAGACCTCAAGTTCCCAGACATCTGCTAGATTTGTAATACAGCAGATAGGGAACAGTCCCAGAGGTTCCTAGAGTGTGAGGGAGATAACTTCCTGACAGAGCTGGTGAAGGAGCCAACGAAGGGAAGCAAAACAAAATAAGGCTGAGGTGCTTAATGCCTTCTTTGCCTCAACCTTTAAAAGTAAGACTTGTTACTCCCTGAGAACACAACCCCCTATGCTGATAGATAGGGATAGGGAACAGAATAGGTATTGCATGATTCATGATGAGATGGTTTTGGACCTGCACTGAAAGCTAGATGTTCACAAGTCCGTGGGGCAGATGGATTGCACCCTGGCGTTCAGAAAGCAATCTCCCTCCTGCACCTGCTGCAGGAGCGGCTTGGGTTCGCCGGATCGACTGACCCGGCCCTGGTGGGCTCAGACAGGACTCAGTTGCCACGTGGCATCAGCTGGAGGTCGCTGCTGGGGCGGCTCAGGTATGCCGGCATGGTCTGCCCGGATCCGACCAACTCGGCCGCTCGACGGCATCAGCTGGAGGTTGCAGACCAGATGTCTCGTGTACACCTGCAAGGTCTACCCGACGACGATCTACTAGGCCGATCCGCGGCGGTGGCTAGAGGTCGCTGACTGGAGCGGCGTGGGAAAGCCGGAAAGGTCTACCCGGCCCCGGCAGGCTCCGTCCATCTCGGTCGCTCCACGGAGACATCTGGAGGTCGCTGCCAGGGCGGCTCGGGCTCGCCGAACCGGCCAGCCCGGCCCTGCAGGCCCCGACAGGCCTCAGTCTCACTGCAACCGCGGCTGGAGACCGCGGTAGGAGCAGCTCAGGCTCGCCGGACCGGTCGGCCAGACCACTGAGGGCCCCGGCAGGACTCAGTATAACTGCAGCCGTGGCTGGAGATCGTGGCAGGACCGGCTCGGGCACGCCGGACAGGTCGGCCCGGCCACTGCGGGCCACGACAGTACTCGGTCTCAACGCAGCTGCGGCTGGAGGTCACTGCGGGAGCCACGGTCCCACCACGGCCACTACTGGAGGCTGCTGCCGGACCGGCTCGGGTTCGCCGCCCTGGTTGGCCGGCCCCGACAGGGCCGGGCCCACACGGTCGTTCCGCGGCAGTGGGTGGAGCCTCGTGTAAGAGCGTCTCACGTTCGCCGGATCGGTCGGCCCGGCCCCGTCCGACTCGGTCGCTTCGCGGAGGTGGCTGGAGGTCGCTGCCGTGGCGTCTCGGAAAAAACGGAACGGTCTACCCGGTCCCGGCAGGCTGCGCACGGCTCGGTCGCTTGGCGGCGGTGGCTAGAGGTCGCTGCCGGGGCGTCTCGGAAACAACGGAAAGGTCTACCGGGCCCCGGCAGGCCCCGTCCGGCTCCGTCGCTCCGCGGCGGCGGCTAGAGGTCGCTACCGGGGCGGCTGGGGCACGGCGGAACGGTCTACTCGGCTCCGGCTGGCTCCGTCCGGCTCGGTCGCTCCGCGGCGGCGGCGAGAGGTCGCTGCCCGGGCGTCTCGGTAAAGGCGGAACGGTCTACCCGGCCCCGGCAGGCTGCGTCCGGCTCGGTCGCTCCGCGGCGGCGGCTAGAGGTCGCTGCCGTGTCGACTCGGAAACGGCAGAACGGTCTACCGGGCCCCGGCAGGCTGCGTCCGGCTCGGTCGCTTCGCGGCGGCGGCTAGAGGTCGCTGCCGGGGCGGCTGGGGCACGGCGGGACGGTCTACCCGGGTCCGGCAGGTTTCGTCCGCCTCGGTCGCTCCGCGGAGGAGGCTAGGGGTCGCTGCCGGGGCGGCTCGGAAACGGCGGGACGGTCTACCCGGCTCCGGCGGTCCCCGTCCGGCTCGGTCTCTCCGCGGCGGCGTCTAGGGGTCGCTGCCGGGGCGTCTCGGAAGCGGCGGGACGGTCTACCGGGCTCCGGCAGGCTTCGTCCGGCTCGGTCGCTCCGCGGCGGCGGCTAGGGGTCGCTGCTGGGGCGGCTGGGGCACGGCGGAACGGTCTACCGGGCCCCGGCAGGCTGCGTCCGGCTCGGTCGCTCCGCGGCGGCGTCTAGGGGTCGCTGCCGGGGCGTCTCGGAAGCGGCGGGACGGTCTACCGGGCTCCGGCAGGCTTCGTCCGGCTCGGTCGCTCCGCGGCGGCGGCTAGAGGTCGCTGCCGGGGCGGCTGGGTCACGGCGGAACGGTCTACCCGGCCCCGGAGGGTTCCGAGCCGCTTCACCTGTTGTGGCCGCTAGAGGTCGCTGCCGCGTAAATGTCGGGTACGCCGGCCACGTCTACCCGGCCAGGACGGACTTGGTCGCTTCGCGGCGGCGGCTGGAGGTTGCTGCGGGAGCCGCTCCCGGTCGCCGGACCGGTCGGCCCGGCCCCTGCGGGCGCCGAGCGACACGGTCGTTCGGCGGCGGCGGCTGGGGACCGTGGCAGGAGCGGCTCGGGCTCGCCGGACCGGTGGTCCCGGCCCCGTCCGACTCGGTCGCTTCGCGGAGGTGGCTGGAGGTCGCTGCCGTGGCGGCTGGGGCACGGCGGAACGGTCTACCCGGCTCCGGCGGGCCCCGTCCGCCTCGGTCGCTGCCGTGGCGGCTGCTAGGGGTCGCTGCCGGGGTGGCTGGGGCACGGCGGAACGGTCTACCCGGGTCCGGCGGGCCCCGTCCGCCTCGGCCGCTCCGCGGAGGAGGCTAGGGGTCGCTGCCGGCGCGTCTCGGAAACGGCGGGACGGTCTACCTTGCCCCGGCAGGCTTCGTCCGGCTCGGTCGCTCCGCGGCGGCGGCTAGAGGTCGCTGCCGTGTCGGCTCGGAAACGGCGGAACGGTCTACCTTGCCCCGGCAGGCTTCGTCCGGCTCGGTCGCTCCGCGGCGGCGGCTAGAGGTCGCTGCCGTGTCGGCTCGGAAACGGCGGAACGGTCTACCCGGCCCCGGCAGGCTGCGTCCGGCTCGGTCGCTCCGCGGCGGCGGCTAGAGGTCGCTGCCGGGGCGGCTGGGAAACGGCGGGACGGTCTACCCGGCTCCGGCGGGCCCCGTCCGACTCGGTCGCTCCGCGGAGGAGGCTAGGGGTCGCTGCCGGGGCGTCTCGGAAACGGCGGGACGGTCTACCTTGCCCCGGCAGGTTTCGTCCGGCTCGGTCTCTCCGCGGCGGCGGCGGCTAGGGGTCGCTGCCGGGGCGGCTCGGAAACGGCGGCACGGTCTACCCGGCTCCGGCGGTCCCCGTCCGGCTCGGTCGCTCCGCGGCGGCGGCTAGGGGTCGCTGCCGGGGCGGCTGGGGCACGGCGGAACGGTCTACCTGGTCCCGGCGGGCACCGTCCGGCTCGGTCTCTCCGCGGCGGCGGCGGCTAGGGGTCGCTGCCGGGGCGTCTCGGAAACGGCGGAACGGTCTACCCGGGTGCTACCGTCTCGCGCTCTCCGCGGCGGCGGCTAGAGGTCGCTGCCGGGGCGGCTTGCGATCCGCGTCCAGGTCTACCCCGTTTCGGATTGTCTTGGCCGCTCTGGCTGTGGGGGGGGGGCGCTACAGCTCCGGAGCTGCCAGAGGCGTCGCTGTAATTTTGTACCTCCAGTTACGTCGAGGTAAACCTCGGCTGCCGTCGGAGCCGCTGCCGGTAGTCGGCGCCTATGGGACTAGAACGTTTTTTTCGGATGCCTTATATGTTCGTCTGTAGGAGCGAGTGAGGACTCGGCTCCGGTAGTGGCGGTGAGCGGGCGCTCGCGAGCAGGGTTGACCGGCCGGCCGCCTAGAGAGGGGATCGGCGGCGGCGGCGGCGGCTTTCTCGGGCATCGGTTCGTTCGATCGGTCCGGTCGCTTCGGTTTGTCCGTCGCTCCTCATCCCGCAGCTCTGTCCTGGGCTAAGGCGGTTTTGCAGGCGAGCAGCGAAAAAAAGCCGGAGAAGGCGAGAGAGAGGCAAGAGGCAAGCCGGCTCCCGCGCCGCCAGGGCGAAGGCGAGAGAGAGAGGGAGAGAGAGACGAGAAGGGCACGGGCCGGTCTGCCGGCACCCGAACGTAGGATGGCCGGGGGCGTCCCCGGCGGGTCCCGCCGCGATGGAAGAGGGGGACCCGGAGGTCGTAGGTCGTGGCGGCGTCGC
>NC_052547.1:1135985-1139918 GCF_016699485.2 Gallus gallus
CCTTTTTTAAAATTTTTTTTCTTTTTTTTTCATTTTTTAATTAATTTTTTTTAGCTAATATTTTAAGAATTCCTTTTTTGTCCCTAATTTTTATTTTTATTTTTTTTATTGGATTCGTCAGTCGATTTATTTTTATTTTTTATTTTTATTTTTATTTTTACATTTTCGGGGTTTTAATTTAAAAAAAATGTATATATTTTTTTTTATTCATTCGTTCGTGCATTTCTTTCCGTGTGCGTGTGCGCGTGAGTAGGCCCGGCCCGGCCCGGCCCGGCCCAGCACGCCCCCCCGTCGGTAAGTGGCTGCGGTGCCGAGGCAGTGGGTAGACCTGGCGGCCGGCTTTACGACCACCACCCCCCCCCCCCCCCCCCCTCCGTTTTTGTTCTTATTTTTGACTTTTTTTTAAATTTTTTTAAATTGCCTTTTTCTTTTTTTTAATTTTTTTTTCATTTTTTAATTAATTATTTTTTTTTAGTTAATATTTTAAGAATTCCTTTTTTGTCCCTATTTTCAATTTTTAATTTTTTTTTTATTGGATTCGTCAGTCGATTTATTTTTTATTATTTTTATATTATTTTACATTTTCGGTTTTTAAGTCTTTTCAAATTTTTATTTTTTTTATTCATTCGTTCGTGCATTTCTTTCCGTGTGTGTGCGCGCGTGAGTAGGCCCGGCCCGGCCCGGCCCAGCCCAGCACGCCCCCCCCCCCTCTGTCGGGAAGTGGCTGCAGTGCCGAGGTGGCGGGTAGACCTGGCAGACGGAGCTTCAACACCACCCCCCCCCCCCCCCCCCCAGCACCCCGCCCTGGCAACCTTTTCTGCATTTTTTTTTTAATGATTTTTGATTTTTCTTTTCCCGTTTTTTTTTTTTTTAAATTGATTTTTTTTCCCCCATTCCCTCCACCCCCCCCCCCTTTTTTTTTTTTTTTTTTTAAAAAAAAAAAAAAAGGTGTCCCCCCCTTCCGATGGCTCGGCCAGATAGTGACTCGACTTGGCGTCCGGTGCCCGGCACCCCCCCCCCCCAATCCCCTGTATCCGCTCCACCTGATCTGCCCCCCGCTCCTTTTTCTCTTTTTCTCCCCCCACATTCGTTCCTTCGTTTGTTCGCTCGCTCTTTATTTCTCTTCTCTCTCTCTCTCTCTCTCTCTCACTCTCTCCATCTTTCTTTCTTTCCTTCTTTGCCTGGGTTCCCCCCCCCCTTACTTTCTTCTTAAATACGTCCGTCCATCCGTGCCATTGGTCGTTTGCTCAGTCGTCGCCCGTTTCTTCTTCCTCGTTCTCGGGGGAAAGTCGGACGGGAGAGGGTCACGGGATTGTTATTTATTTATTCCTCCCTCCCCCCCCCCCCCCCCCCCCTTTCTCTCGCCGTTCATGCCCGCTCCCCTCCTCCCCCCCCACTCGACTCCCGAAGGGCTGGACCCGACGGCTCGGCCGGCCAGTGGCGAGACAGAAGGGTCGGCGCCCCAGCCCCACCCCCGGATCCGCCCCGCCTGATCGGCCCCCTTTTGTTCGTCTTTCCCCGCCGTTTTTTTGTTTTGTTTTGTTTTTGTTTTCTGAACGCTGCTTCTCCACACCCCGCCACCCCCCCCCCCCCCCGCTTTGATTTTTTTTTCCCGTGCCTTTCTTTCCTCCGGCGGGCACGACCTGATGTCTCGACCGGTCCCCGCGCCGCTCACACCCGCACCCCCCCCCCGCGCAACTCCTCCCTGCCCTCCCCCAACCGTGGACCCACCCCCAGCCCGCCACGCGCTTTCTTTCCATTACACTCTTGCTTTCCGTTTTTTTTTTTTTTTCTACCGGGGGGGGGGGGTGCGGGGAACGGGGCACGTACGTTCGCACTCCCGTAGTCGCTCGCTCTTCTTCCACTTCTCCCTCTAGTAGCGCCCCGCCGGGGGAGCCGAGGGTCCCCTCCCCGAGCGCCGGCGGCGTCGGACCCGACGGCTCGGACGCCGGCCGGGTGGGAGGCGAGGCGAGGCGAGGCGAGGCGAGGCTGCCTCTCCGCCCTCCTGCCGGCCGGGAGAGAGGCTCGCTGCGAGCCCGGTGACCGGACGAGTCGAACAGACGAGTCCCAGGCGGCCCGCGGCCCCCGGCCCCCCGCCCCCCGCCGCCGCCGCCGCCGCCGCCGCCGCCGCCGCCGCCAGCCACCGCCACCACCACCACCACCCCCGGGACGGACGACGCCGTCTCCCCCCGGCCTACCTCTGCTACCGTCTTCCCGCCATTATTTTGCGTTCCCCGCGCCGACACGAAGCGACCGCCCGCATGCGAACCGGCCGTACTTTCCCGCCCGCCCGGCCCCTTGTGGGCGGAGCCCCCGCCCACACGCCCGCGCCTGCGCACCTCCTCGGGAGGTCGGGGGCCGTGTCCGCCGGTCGGGTGGAGGGGGACCGGGGGGAGGGGGGGGGGTTACCGCGGCGCCCTGGCTAAGGTGTCCCGGCGTTGATGTGGCGCATGCGAGCGAGCCGCACGCGAATGGGGTTTCAAAGACCCAGCTTGAAACCGCCTAAAGAGTTACCTAGCCCCCGAGCGAAAAGGAAACGAAACCAAAACGTTCAAACCGGCAAACGAACGGGCACACTGAGGGACAGAGAAATAACAAAGAAGCAAACACGAGACGACGCTGCCGTAAGAAGTCGCTGCCGAGCGGCTCGAAAGCAGCGGAACGGTCTACCCGGCCCCAGAGGGCTCCGAGCCGTTCACACGGCGGAGACCGCTAGAGGTCGCTGGCCCGGCCCTCTCCGGGCTGGCAGGCCACGTCTACCCGGCCAGACGGACTTGGTCGCTCCGCGGCGGCGGCTGGAGGCCTCTGCGGGAGCCGCTCCCGGTCGCCGGACCGGTCGGCCCGGCCGCTCCGTGCACGCACAGGACTCGGTCTCACTGCAGCCGCGGCTGGAGGCCTCTGCAGGACCGGCTCGGGCTCTCCGGAACGGTCGGCCCGGCCCCTGCGTGCCCAAAAGGACTCGGGTCACACAGCAGCAGTGGCTGGAGGCCTCTGCAGGACCGGCTCGGGCCCTCCGGAACGGTCGGCCCGGCCCCTGAGTGCCCCAAAAGGACTCGGTCACACTGCAGGTGCGGCTGGAGGCCGCTGCTGGACCGGCTCCGGCTCTCCGGAATGGTCAGCCCGGCCCCTGTGTGCTCCCACAGGACTCGGTGTCACTGCAGGTGTGGCTGGTGGACTGTACAGGAACGACTCTGGGTCAGCAGGACCGGTCGGCCCGGCCCCTGCGTGCCTCCACAGGACTCGGTCTCACTACAGGTGCGGCTGGAGGCCTGTACAGGCCCGTCTCAGGCTTGCTGGACCGGTCAACCCAACCCCTGCGTGCCCCCACCCGACTCGGCCACCTCCGCAGCTGCGGCTGGAGCATGCTGAAGGAGCCGATCCCGGTCACCGGACCGCTCGCACCCGGCCCCTGCGGGCCCGCACAGCACTCGGTCACACTAAAGCCGCAGCTGGAGGCCTCTGCAGGACCGGCTCCGGCTCTCCGGAACGGTCAGCCCGGCCCCTGCGTGCCCAAACAGGACTCGGTCACACAGCAGCCGTGGCTGGAGGCCTCTGCAGGACCGGCTTGGGCTCGCCGTACCGGTCGGCCCAGCCCCTGTGTGCCCCACAGGACTCGGTTTCATTGCAGGTGCAGCTGCAGGCCTCTGCAGGACTGGCTCGGGCCCTCCGGAACGGTCAGCCCGGCACCTGCGTGCCCCCACCTGACTCGGCCACCCCGGCAGCTGCGGCTGGAGCATGCTGAAGGAGCCGGTCCCGGTCGCCGGAGACCGTCAACCGGCCCCTGCGGGCCCGCACAGCACTCGGTCACACTAAAGCCGCAGCTGGCTCCCTCTGCAAGTCGCACTGACCGGCTCGGACACGCCATAGACCGGTCAGACCCGCCCCTGGGGACCCCACAACACTTGGTCACACTAAAAGCCGCAGCTGGAGGCC
>NC_052547.1:1140118-1152618 GCF_016699485.2 Gallus gallus
GTTTCCGTTTCTTTTTTTTTTTTCTACCGGGGGCACGGGGGGTGCGGGACGGTGCCACCGTATTACGTTTGCTACGTCGCCCGTACGTTCGTCGCTCGCTCTTCTTCCCTTCGCCCTCTGTAGCGCCCCGCCGGGGAGCAGAGGGTCCCCTCCCCGCGCCGGCGGTCGGACCTCCACGGCTCGGACTCTCGGACGCGGCCGTGGGAGGCGAGGCGAGGCGAGGCGAGGCTAGGCTGCCTCTCCGCCCTCCTGCCGGCCGGGAGAGAGAGGCTCGCTGCGAGCCCGGTGGACCGGACGAGTCGAACAGACGAGTCCCAGGCGGCCCGCGGCCCCGGCCCCCCGCCCCCCGCCGCCGCCGCCCGCCGCCCCTGCCGCCGCCGCCGCCGACCACCACCACCACCACCACCCCCGTGGACGTGACGACGCCGTCTCCCCCCCGGCCTACCTCTGCTACCGTCTTCCCGCCATTATTTTGCGTTCCCGCGCCGACACGAGCGACCGCCCCGCATGCGAACCGGCCGTACTTTCCCGCCCGCCCGGCCCCCTTGTGGGCGGAGCCCCCGCCCACACGCCCGCGCCTGCGCACCTCCTCGGGAGGTCGGGGCCGTGTCCGCCGGTCGGGTGGAGGGGGACCGGGGGAGGGGGGGGGTTACGCGGCGCCCTGGCTAAGGTGTCCCGGCGTTGATGTGGCGCGCGAGCGAGCCGCACGCGAATGGGGTTTCAAAGACCCAGCTTGAAACCGCCTAAAGAGTTACCTAGCCCCCGAGCGAAAAGGAAACGAAACCAAAACGTTCAAACCGGCAAACGAACGGGCACACTGAGGGACAGAGAAATAAACAAAGAAGCAAACACGAGACGAACGCTGCCGTAAGAAGTCGCTGCCGAGCGGCTCGAAAGCAGCGGAACGGTCTACCCGGCCCCAGAGGGCTCCGAGCCGTTCACACGGCGGAGACCGCTAGAGGTCGCTGGCCCGGCCCTCTCCGGGCTGGCAGGCCACGTCTACCCGGCCAGGACGGACTTGGTCGCTCCGCGGCGGCGGCTGGAGGCCTCTGCGGGAGCCGCTCCCGGTCGCCGGACCGGTCGGCCCGGCCGCTCCGTGCACGCACAGGACTCGGTCTCACTGCAGCCGCGGCTGGAGGCCTCTGCAGGACCGGCTCGGGCTCTCCGGAACGGTCGGCCCGGCCCCTGCGTGCCCAAAAAGGACTCGGTCACACAGCAGCAGTGGCTGGAGGCCTCTGCAGGACCGGCTCGGGCCCTCCGGAACGGTCGGCCCGGCCCCTGAGTGCCCCAAAAGGACTCGGTCACACTGCAGGTGCGGCTGGAGGCCGCTGCTGGACCGGCTCCGGCTCTCCGGAATGGTCAGCCCGGCCCCTGTGTGCTCCCACAGGACTCGGTGTCACTGCAGGTGTGGCTGGTGGACTGTACAGGACCGACTCTGGGTCAGCGGACCGGTCGGCCCCGGCCCCTGCGTGCCTCCACAGGACTCGGTCTCACTACAGGTGCGGCTGGAGGCCTGTACAGGCCCGTCTCAGGCTTGCTGGACCGGTCAACCCAACCCCTGCGTGCCCCCACCCGACTCGGCCACCTCCGCAGCTGCGGCTGGAGCATGCTGAAGGAGCCGATCCCGGTCACCGGACCGCTCGCACCGGCCCCTGCGGGCCCGCACAGCACTCGGTCACACTAAAGCTGCAGCTGGAGGCCTCTGCAGGACCGGCTCCGGCTCTCCGGAACGGTCAGCCCGGCCCCTGCGTGCCCAAACAGGACTCGGTCACACAGCAGCCGTGGCTGGAGGCCTCTGCAGGACCGGCTTGGGCTCGCCGTACCGGTCGGCCCAGCCCCTGTGTGCCCCACAGGTCTCGGTTTCATTGCAGGTGCAGCTGCAGGCCTCTGCAGGACTGGCTCGGGCCCTCCGGAACGGTCAGCCCGGCCCCTGCGTGCCCCCACCCGACTCGGCCACCTCCGCAGCTGCGGCTGGAGCATGCTGAAGGAGCCGGTCCCGGTCGCCGGACCGGTCGGAACGGCCCCTACGGGCCCGCACAGCACTCGGTCACACTAAAGCCGCAGCTGGCGCCCTCTGCAGGACCGGCTCGGCTCTCCGGAACGGTCAGCCCGGCCCCTGCGTGCCCAAACAGGACTCGGTCACACAGCAGGTGCGGCTGGTGGCCTGTACAGGACCAGCTCAGGCTCGCCGGACTGGTCACCCGGACCCCTGCGTGCCCCCACCGGACTCGGCCTCCTCCGCAGCTGTGGCTGGAGCATGCTTAAGGAGCCGGTCCTGGTCGCCGGACCGCTCAGACCGGCCCGTGCGGGCCCGTACAGCAACTCGGTCACACTAAAGCCGCAGCTGGCTCCCTCTGCACGACCGGCTCGGGCACGCCAGACCGGTCAGACCGGCCCCTGGGGACCCCCACAACACTTGGTCACACTAAAGCCGCAGCTGGAGGCCTCTACAGGACCGGCTCGGGCTCTCCGGAACTGTCGGCCCGGCCCCTGCGTGCCCCACAGGACTCGGTCTCACTGCAGGTGCGGCTGGTGGCCTGTACAGGACCAGCTCAGGCTCGCCGGACTGGTCTCCCGGACCCCTGCGTGCCCCCACCGGACTCGGCCTCCTCCGCAGCTGTGGCTGGAGCATGCTGAAGGAGCCGGTCCCGGTCGCCGGACCGCTCAGACCGGCCCGTGCGGGCCCGCACAGCACTCGGTCACACTAAAGCCGCAGCGGGCTCCCTCTGCACGACCGGCTCGGGCTCGCCAGACCGGTCAGACCGGCCCCTGGGGACCCCCACTACACTTGGTCACACTAAAGCCGCAGCTGGAGGCCTCTGCAGGACCGGCTCGGGCTTGCCAGACCGGTCGGCCCAGCCCCTGCGTGCCCCACAGGACTCGATTTCATTGCAGGTGCGGCTGCAGGCCTCTGCAGGACCGGCTCGGGCTCTCCGGAACGGTCAGCCCGGCCCCTGCGTGCCCCCACCCGACTCGGCCTCCTCCGCAGCTGTGGCTGGAGCATGCTGAAGGAGCCGGTCCCGGTCGCCGGACCGCTCAGACCGGCCCGTGCGGGCCCGCACAGCACTCGGTCCACACTAAAGCCGCAGCGGGCTCCCTCTGCACGACCGGCTTGGGCTCGCCAGACCGGTCAGACCGGCCCCTGGGGACCCCCACTACACTTGGTCACACTAAAGCCGCAGCTGGAGGCCTCTGCAGGACCGGCTCGGGCTTGCCAGACCGGTCGGGCCCAGCCCCTGCGTGCCCCACAGGACTCGGTTTCATTGCAGGTGCGGCTGCAGGGCCTCTGCAGGACCGGCTCGGGCTCTCCGGAACGGTCAGCCCAGCCCCTGCGTGCCCCCACCCGACTCGGCCTCCTCCGCAGCTGCGGCTGGAGCATGCTGAAGGAGCCGGTCCCCGGTCGCCGGACCGCTCGGAGACCGGCCCCTGCGGGCCCGAACAGCACTCGGTCACACTAAAGCCGCAGCTGGCGCCCTCTGCAGGACCGGCTCGGGCTCGCCAGACCGGTCGGACCGGCCCCTGGGGACCCCCACTACACTTGGTCACACTAAAGCCGCAGCTGGAGGCCTCTGCAGGACCGGCTCGGGCTCTCCGGAACTGTCGGCCCGGCCCCTGTGAGCCCCACAGGACTCGGTCTCACTGCAGGTGCGGCTGGTGGCCTCTGCAGGACCGGCTCGGGCCCTCCGGAATGGTCGGCCTGGCCCCTGTGTGCCCCACAGGACTCGGTCTCACTGCAGGTGCGGCTGGTGGCCTGTACAGGACCAGCTCAGGCTCGCCGGACTGGTCACCCGGACCCCTGCGTGCCCCCACCGGACTCGGCCTCCTCCGCAGCTGTGGCTGGAGCATGCTGAAGGAGCCGGTCCCGGTCGCCGGACCGCTCAGACCGGCCCGTGCGGGCCCGCACAGCACTCGGTCACACTAAAGCCGCAGCTGGCTCCCTCTGCACGACCGGCTCGGGCACGCCAGACCGGTCAGACCGGCCCCTGGGGACCCCCACTACACTTGGTCACACTAAAGCCGCAGCTGGAGGCCTCTGCAGGACCGGCTCGGGCTTGCCAGACCGGTCGGCCCAGCCCCTGCGTGCCCCACAGGACTCGGTTTCATTGCAGGTGCGGCTGGAGGCCTCTGCAGGACCGGCTCGGGCTCTCCGGAACGGTCAGCCCGGCCCCTGCGTGCCCCCACCCGACTCGGCCACCTCCGCAGCTGCGGCTGGAGCATGCTGAAGGAGCCGGTCCCGGTCGCCGGACCGCTCGGACCGGCCCCTGCGGGCCCGCACAGCACTCGGTCACACTAAAGCCGCAGCTGGCGCCCTCTGCACGACCGGCTCGGGCTCGCCAGACCGGTCGGACCGGCCCCTGGGGACCCCCACAACACTTGCTCACACTAAAGCCGCAGCTGGAGGCCTCTGCAGGACCGGCTCGGGCTCTCCGGAACGGTCAGCCCGGCCCCTGCGTGCCCAAACAGGACTCGGTCTCACTGCAGGTGCGGCTGGTGGCCTGTACAGGACCAGCTCAGGCTCGCCGGACTGGTCACCCGGACCCCTGCGTGCCCCCACCGGACTTGGCCTCCTCCGCAGCTGTGGCTGGAGCATGCTGAAGGAGCCGGTCCTGGTCGCCGGACCGGTCAGACCGGCCCGTGCCGGCCCGCACAGCACTCGGTCACACTAAAGCCGCAGCTGGCTCCCTCTGCACGACCGGCTCGGGCACGCCAGACCGGTCAGACCGGCCCCTGGGGACCCCCACAACACTTGGTCACACTAAAGCCGCAGCTGGAGGCCTCTGCAGGACCGGCTCGGGCTCTCCGGAACTGTCGGCCCGGCCCCTGTGTGCCCCACAGGACTCGGTTTCACTGCAGGTGCGGCTGGTGGCCTCTGCAGGACCGGCTCGGGCCCTCCGGAACGGTCAGCCCGGCCCCTGCGTGCCCCCACCCGACTCGGCCATCCTCCGCAGCTGCGGCTGGAGCATGCTGAAGGAGCCGGTCCCGGTCGCCGGACCGCTCGGACCGGCCCCTGCGGGCCCGCACAGCACTCGGTCACACTAAAGCCGCAGCTGGCGCCCTCTGCAGGACCGGCTCGGGCTCGCCAGACCGGTCGGACCGGCCCCTGGGGACCCCCACAACACTTGGTCACACTAAAGCCGCAGCTGGAGGCCTCTGCAGGACCGGCTCGGGCTCTCCGGAACTGTCGGCCCGGCCCCTGTGTGCCCCACAGGACTCGGTCTCACTGCAGGTGCGGCTGGTGGCCTGTACAGGACTAGCTCAGGCTCGCCGGACTGGTCACCCGGAGCCCTGCGTGCCTCCACCCGGACTCGGCCTCCTCCGCAGCTGCGGCTGGAGCATGCTGAAGGAGCCGGTCCCGGTCGCCGGACCGCTCGGAACCGGCCCCTGCGGGCCCGCACAGCACTCGGTCACAGTAAAGCCGCAGCTGGCGCCCTCTGCAGGACCGGCTCGGGCTCGCCAGACCGGTCGGACCGGCCCCTGGGGACCCCCACAACACTTGGTCACACTAAAGCCGCAGCTGGAGGCCTCTGCAGGACCGGCTCGGGCTCTCCGGAACTGTCGGCCCGGCCCCTGTGTGCCCCACAGGACTCGGTCTCACTGCAGGTGCGGCTGGTGGCCTGTACAGGACTAGCTCAGGCTCGCCGGACTGGTCACCCGGAGCCCTGCGTGCCTCCACCGGACTCGGCCTCCTCCGCAGCTGTGGCTGGAGCATGCTGAAGGAGCCGGTCCTGGTCGCCGGACCGGTCAGACCGGCCCGTGCGGGCCCGCACAGCACTCGGTCACACTAAAGCCGCAGCTGGCTCCCTCTGCACGACCGGCCCGGGCTCGCCAGACCGGTCAGAACCGGCCCCTGGGGACCCCCACAACACTTGGTCACACTAAAGCCGCAGCTGGAGGCCTCTGCAGGACCGGCTCGGGCTTGCCAGACCGGTCGGGCCCAGCCCCTGCGTGCCCCACAGGACTCGGTTTCATTGCAGGTGCGGCTGCAGGCCTCTGCAGGACCGGCTCGGGCTCTCCGGAACGGTCAGCCCGGCCCCTGCGTGCCCCCACCCGACTCGGCCACCTCCGCAGCTGCGGCTGGAGCATGCTGAAGGAGCCGGTCCCGGTCGCCGGACCGCTCAGACCGGCCCGTGCGGGCCCGCACAGCACTCGGTCACACTAAAGCCGCAGCTGGCTCCCTCTGCACGACCGGCTCGGGCTCGCCAGACCGGTCAGACCGGCCCCTGGGGACCCCCACTACACTTGGTCACACTAAAGCCGCAGCTGGAGGCCTCTGCAGGACCGGCTCGGGCTTGCCAGACCGGTCGGCCCAGCCCCTGCGTGCCCCACAGGACTCGGTTTCATTGCAGGTGCGGCTGCAGGCCTCTGCAGGACCGGCTCGGGCTCTCCGGAACGGTCAGCCCGGCCCCTGCGTGCCCCCACCCGACTCGGCCTCCTCCGCAGCTGCGGCTGGAGCATGCTGAAGGAGCTGGTCCCGGTCGCCGGACCGCTCGGACCGGCCCCTGCGGGCCCGCACAGCACTCGGTCACACTAAAGCCGCAGCTGGCGCCCTCTGCAGGACCGGCTCGGGCTCGCCAGACCGGTCGGACCGGCCCCTGGGGACCCCCACAACACTTGGTCACACTAAAGCCGCAGCTGGAGGCCTCTGCAGGACCGGCTCGGGCTCTCCGGAACTGTCGGCCCGGCCCCTGTGTGCCCCACAGGACTCGGTCTCACTGCAGGTGCGGCTGGTGGCCTGTACAGGACTAGCTCAGGCTCGCCGGACTGGTCACCCGGAGCCCTGCGTGCCTCCACCGGACTCGGCCTCCTCCGCAGCTGCGGCTGGAGCATGCTGAAGGAGCCGGTCCCGGTCGCCGGACCGCTCGGACCGGCCCCTGCGGGCCCGCACAGCACTCGGTCACACTAAAGCCGCAGCTGGCGCCCTCTGCAGGACCGGCTCGGGCTCGCCAGACCGGTCGGACCGGCCCCTGGGGACCCCCACAACACTTGGTCACACTAAAGCCGCAGCTGGAGGCCTCTGCAGGACCGGCTCGGGCTCTCCGGAACTGTCGGCCCGGCCCCTGTGTGCCCCACAGGACTCGGTCTCACTGCAGGTGCGGCTGGTGGCCTGTACAGGACTAGCTCAGGCTCGCCGGACTGGTCACCCGGAGCCCTGCGTGCCTCCACCGGACTCGGCCTCCTCCGCAGCTGTGGCTGGAGCATGCTGAAGGAGCCGGTCCTGGTCGCCGGACCGGTCAGACCGGCCCGTGCGGGCCCGCACAGCACTCGGTCACACTAAAGCCGCAGCTGGCTCCCTCTGCACGACCGGCCCGGGCTCGCCAGACCGGTCAGACCGGCCCCTGGGGACCCCCACAACACTTGGTCACACTAAAGCCGCAGCTGGAGGCCTCTGCAGGACCGGCTCGGGCTTGCCAGACCGGTCGGCCCAGCCCCTGCGTGCCCCACAGGACTCGGTTTCATTGCAGGTGCGGCTGCAGGCCTCTGCAGGACCGGCTCGGGCTCTCCGGAACGGTCAGCCCGGCCCCTGCGTGCCCCCACCCGACTCGGCCACCTCCGCAGCTGCGGCTGGAGCATGCTGAAGGAGCCGGTCCCGGTCGCCGGACCGCTCAGACCGGCCCGTGCGGGCCCGCACAGCACTCGGTCACACTAAAGCCGCAGCTGGCTCCCTCTGCACGACCGGCTCGGGCTCGCCAGACCGGTCAGGACCGGCCCCTGGGGACCCCCACTACACTTGGTCACACTAAAGCCGCAGCTGGAGGCCTCTGCAGGACCGGCTCGGGCTTGCCAGACCGGTCGGCCCAGCCCCTGCGTGCCCCACAGGACTCGGTTTCATTGCAGGTGCGGCTGCAGGCCTCTGCAGGACCGGCTCGGGCTCTCCGGAACGGTCAGCCCGGCCCCTGCGTGCCCCCACCCGACTCGGTCACACAGCAGTAGTGGCTGGAGGCCTGTGCAGGACCGGCTCGGGCTCGCCGTACCAGTCGGCCCAGCCCCTGTGTGCCCCGCAGGACTCGGTCTCACTGCCGGTTCGGCTGGTGGCCTGTACAGGACTGGCTCAGGCTTTCCTTACCGGTCACCCTGACCCCTGCGTGCCCCCACCGGACTCGGCCACCTCCGCAGCTGTGGCTGGAGCATGCTGAAGGAGTTGGTCCCCATCGCCGGACCGGTCTGATCGGCCCCTGCGGGCCCGCACAGCACTCGGGCACACTAAAACCGCAGCTGGTGCCCTCTGCAGGACCGTCTCGGGCTCGCCAGACCGGTCGGACCGGCCCCTGGGGACCCCCACAACGCTCTGTCACACTAAAGCCGCAGCTGGAGGCCTCTGCAAGACCGGCTCGGGCTTGCCAGACCGGTCAGCCTGGCCTTTGCGTGCCCCAACAGGACTCGGTCAAACTGCAGCAGTGGCTGGAGGCCTCTGCTGGACTGGCTCCGGCTCTCTGGAACGGTCAGCCCGGCCCCTGTGTGCCCCCACAGGACTAGGTCTCACTGCAGGTGCGGCTGCAGGCCTCTGCAGGACCGGCTCGGGCTCGCCGGACCGGTCGGCCCGGCCCCTGCATGCCCCAACAGGACTCGGTCACACTGCAGCCGTGGCTGGAGGCCTACGCAGGACCGGCTCGGACCCTCCGGACCGGTCGGCCCGGCCCTTGCAGGCCCCGAAAAAAATCAGTCTCATGGCAGCCGCAGCTGGAGATCGCTGCCGGGGCGTCTCGTGTACTCCTACACGGTCTACTTGGCCCCGACCGACTCGCACACTCCGCGGCGGCAGCTCGATGTCTCTGCCGGGGAGGCTCGAAAACGGCGGAACGGTCTACCAGGCCCCGGCAGACTTCCTCCGGCTCGGTCGCTCCGCGGCGGCGGCTAGAGGTCGCTGCCGGGGCGGCTGGGTCACGGCGGAACGGTCTACCCGGCCCCGGAGGGTTCCGAGCCGCTTCACCTGTTGTGGCCGCTAGAGGTCGCTGCCGCGTAAATGTCGGGTACGCCGGCCACGTCTACCCGGCCAGGACGGACTTGGTCGCTTCGAAGCGGCGGCGGCTGGAGGTTGCTGCGGGAGCCGCTCCCGGTCGCCGGACCGGTCGGCCCGGCCCCTGCGGGCGCCGAGCGACACGGTCGTTCGGCGGCGGCGGCTGGGTACCGTGGCAGGATCGGCTCGGGTTCGCCGGACCGGTGGTCCCGGCCCGACGGGCACGGGCCACTCGGCCGTTCCGCGGCAATGGGTGGAGACTCGTGTAAGACCGTCTCACGTTCGCCGGATCGGTCGGCCAGGCCCCGTCCGACTCGGTCGCTTCGCGGAGGTAGCTGGAGGTCGCTGCCGTGGCGGCTGGGGCACGGCGGGACGGTCTACCTTGCCCCGGCAGGCTGCGTCCGGCTCGGTCGCTCCGCGGCGGCAGCTAGAGGTCGCTGCCGGGGCGGCTGGGGCACGGCGGAAAGGTCTACCCGGCCCCGGCGGGCCCCGTCCGCCTCGGTCGCTCCGCGGCGGCTGCTAGGGGTCGCTGCCGGGCTGCTGGGGCACGGCGGAAAGGTCTACCCGGCCCCGGCGGGCCCCGTCCGGCTCGGTCGCTCCGCGGCGGCTGCTAGAGGTCGCTGCCGGGGCGGCTGGGGCACGGCGGAAAGGTCTACCCGGCCCCGGCGGGCCCCGTCCGGCTCGGTCGCTCCGCGGCGGCGTCTAGAGGTCGCTGCCGTGTCGACTCGGAAACGGCAGAACGGTCTACCGGGCCCCGGCAGGCTGCGTCCGGCTCGGTCGCTTCGCGGCGGCGGCTAGAGGTCGCTGCCGGGGCGGCTGGGGCACGGCGGGACGGTCTACCCGGGTCCGGCAGGCTTCGTCCGCCTCGGTCGCTCCGCGGAGGAGGCTAGGGGTCGCTGCCGGGGCGGTTCGGAAACGGCGGGACGGTCTACCCGGCTCCGGCGGTCCCCGTCCGGCTCGGTCTCTCCGCGGCGGCGTCTAGGGGTCGCTGCCGGGGCGTCTCGGAAGCGGCGGGACGGTCTACCGGGCTCCGGCAGGCTTCGTCCGGCTCGGTCGCTCCGCGGCGGCGGCTAGAGGGTCGCTGCCGGGGCGGCTGGGTCACGGCGGAACGGTCTACCCCGCCCCGGAGGGTTCCGAGCCGCTTCACCTGTTGTGGCCGCTAGAGGTCGCTGCCGCGTAAATGTCGGGTACGCCGGCCACGTCTACCCGGCCAGGACGGACTTGGTCGCTTCGCGGCGGCGGCTGGAGGTTGCTGCGGGAGCCGCTCCCGGTCGCCGGACCGGTCGGCCCGGCCCCTGCGGGCGCCGAGCGACACGGTCGTTCGGCGGCGGCGGCTGGGGACCGTGGCAGGAGCGGCTCGGGCTCGCCGGACCGGTGGTCCCGGCCCCGTCCGACTCGGTCGCTTCGCGGAGGTGGCTGGAGGTCGCTGCCGTGGCGGCTGGGGCACGGCGGAACGGTCTACCCGGCTCCGGCGGGCTGCGTCCGCCTCGGTCGCTGCCGTGGCGGCTGCTAGGGGTCGCTGCCGGGGTGGCTGGGGCACGGCGGAACGGTCTACCCGGGTCCGGCGGGCCCCGTCCGCCTCGGTCGCTCCGCGGAGGAGGCTAGGGGTCGCTGCCGGGGCGTCTCGGAAACGGCGGGACGGTCTACCTTGCCCCGGCAGGCTTCGTCCGGCTCGGTCGCTCCGCGGCGGCGGCTAGAGGTCGCTGCCGTGTCGGCTCGGAAACGGCGGAACGGTCTACCCGGCCCCGGCAGGCTGCGTCCGGCTCGGTCGCTCCGCGGCGGCGGCTAGAGGTCGCTGCCGGGGCGGCTGGGAAACGGCGGGACGGTCTACCCGGCTCCGGCGGGCCCCGTCCGACTTGGTCGCTCCGCGGAGGAGGCTAGAGGGTCGCTGCCGGGGCGTCTCGGAAACGGCGGGACGGTCTACCTTGCCCCGGCAGGTTTCGTCCGGCTCGGTCTCTCCGCGGCGGCAGCGGCTAGGGGTCGCTGCCGGGGCGGCTCGGAAACGGCGGCACGGTCTACCCGGCTCCGGCGGTCCCCGTCCGGCTCGGTCGCTCCGCGGCGGCGGCTAGGGGTCGCTGCCGGGGCGGCTGGGGCACGGCGGAACGGTCTACCTGGTCCCGGCGGGCACCGTCCGGCTCGGTCTCTCCGCGGCGGCGGCGGCTAGGGGTCGCTGCCGGGGCGTCTCGGAAACGGCGGAACGGTCTACCCGGGTGCTACCGTCTCGCGCTCTCCGCGGCGGCGGCTAGAGGTCGCTGCCGGGGCGGCTTGCGATCCGCGTCCAGGTCTACCCCGTTTCGGATTGTCTTGGCCGCTCTGGCTGTGGGGGGGGGCGCTACAGCTCCGGAGCTGCCAGAGGCGTCGCTGTAATTTTGTACCTCCAGTTACGTCGAGGTAAACCTCGGCTGCCGTCGGAGCCGCTGCCGGTAGTCGGCGCCTATGGGACTAGAACGTTTTTTTCGGATGCCTTATATGTTCGTCTGTAGGAGCGAGTGAGGACTCGGCTCCGGTAGTGGCGGTGAGCGGGCGCTCGCGAGCAGGGTTGACCGGCCGGCCGCCTAGAGAGGGGATCGGCGGCGGCGGCGGCGGCTTTCTCGGGCATCGGTTCGTTCGATCGGTCCGGTCGCTTCGGTTTGTCCGTCGCTCCTCATCCCGCAGCTCTGTCCTGGGCTAAGGCGGTTTTGCAGGCGAGCAGCGAAAAAAAGCCGGAGAAGGCGAGAGAGAGGCAAGAGGCAAGCCGGCTCCCGCGCCGCCAGGGCGAAGGCGAGAGAGAGAGGGAGAGAGAGACGAGAAGGGCACGGGCCGGTCTGCCGGCACCCGAACGTAGGATGGCCGGGGGCGTCCCCGGCGGGTCCCGCCGCGATGGAAGAGGGGGACCCGGAGGTCGTAGGTCGTGGCGGCGTCGCCTCGTCCTCCTTTCGCACCGCATTCTCACCCGCACGCGGGAGCCCCGGCCGATTCGTGGCGCTCCTCGGGCGCGTCGGGGAGGCTTCCCGGCGGGCCGGCTCTATCCCGCTCCCCGGCTCGTTCGGGGTGGCGTGGGGCGGGCCGGTGTTCAGGCACGGGCGAGCACCTCTCGTCGGACGTTGCCCACGCACACCCACCTGCACGTGCGCGTGCGGTCTTTCCGCCGCGCCTGGGGGAAGGGCTCGCGCCTTCTCCCTCCTTCCTTTCTCCTCCCCCCCACCCCCTTTCTCCCACCGATCGATGAGGCCACTCGGGTCGCGTCGGAGAGGGCCCCCGGCGGGCCGGCGCTCCGCGCTCCCTGTCCCAGGGAAGCCGCGGCGGCGTCCGGTGTTCAGGCACGGGCGGCCTCCTCTCCAGTTCGCTTCCCGTCGTTCGCGAGGTGAGGCGCTCGCCCGCTTGGGCCGAGGGCGGCGGCGGCGGCGGCTTCGGGGCGCGTGGCCTCGCCGTGCCGACTCGTCTGTCCGCCCGCCCTGTCGGTGCCCCAGGGCTCGCCCGACCGAATCCAGCTGTGTGACGGCCGAGCGGCCCCGCGAGCCGCAGGCGTACCCATTTCGTTGTGAGCGAGGCGTCGGCGCTGCCC
>NC_052547.1:1165118-1180118 GCF_016699485.2 Gallus gallus
TCTTTCCGTGTGCGTGCGCGCGTGAGTAGGCCCGGCCCGGCCCGGCCCGGCCCAGCACGCCCCCCCCCCCCCCCGTCGGGAAGTGGCTGCGGTGCCGAGGCAGTGGGTAGACCTGGCGGCCGGCTTTACGACCACCACCCCCCCCCTCGCCGTTTTTGTTCTTATTTTTGACTTTTTTTTTCTTCCTTCCTGTTTTTTTTTTCTTTTTTTTTTAATTGATTTTTTCCTTTTTTAAAAATTTTTTTCTTTTTTTTTCATTTTTTAATTAATTTTTTTTAGCTAATATTTTAAGAATTCCTTTTTTGTCCCTACTTTTTATTTTTAATTTTTTTTATTGGATTCGTCAGTCGATTTATTTTTTATTTTTATTTTTATTTTATTTTTACATTTTCGGGGTTTTAATTTAAAAAAAAATATATATATTTTTTTTTATTCATTCGTTCGTGCATTTCTTTCCGTGTGCGTGTGCGCGTGAGTAGGCCCGGCCCGGCCCGGCCCGGCCCAGCACGCCCCCCCGTCGGTAAGTGGCTGCGGTGCCGAGGCAGTGGGTAGACCTGGCGGCCGGCTTTACGACCACCACCCCCCCCTCGCCGTTTTTGTTCTTATTTTTGACTTTTTTTAAAATTTTTTTTAAATTGCCTTTTTCTTTTTTTTTAATTTTTTTTTCATTTTTTAATTAATTATTTTTTTTTAGTTAATATTTTAAGAATTCCTTTTTTGTCCCTATTTTCAATTTTTAATTTTTTTTTATTGGATTCGTCAGTCGATTTATTTTTTATTATTTTTATATTATTTTACATTTTCGGTTTTTAAGTCTTTTCAAATTTTTAATTTTTTTATTCATTCGTTCGTGCATTTCTTTCCGTGTGTGTGCGCGCGTGAGTAGGCCCGGCCCGGCCCGGCCCGGCCCAGCCCAGCACGCCCCCCCCCCCTCTGTCGGGAAGTGGCTGCAGTGCCGAGGTGGCGGGTAGACCTGGCAGACGGAGCTTCAACACCAACCCCCCCCCCCCCCCCACCCCCAGCACCCCGCCCTGGCAACCTTTTCTGCATTTTTTTTTTAATGATTTTTGATTTTTCTTTTCCCGTTTTTTTTTTTTTTAAATTGATTTTTTTTCCCCCATTCCCTCCACCCCCCCCCTTTTTTTTTTTTTTTTTTTTTAAAAAAAAAAAAAAAAGGTGTCCCCCCCTTCCGATGGCTCGGCCAGATAGTGACTCGACTTGGCGTCCGGTGCCCGGCACCCCCCCCCCCCAATCCCCTGTATCCGCTCCACCTGATCTGCCCCCCGCTCCTTTTTCTCTTTTTCTCCCCCACATTCGTTCCTTCGTTTGTTCGCTCGCTCTTTATTTCTCTCTCTCTCTCTCTCATCTCTCTCTCACTCTCTCCATCTTTCTTTCTTTCCTTCTTTGCCTGGGTTCCCCCCCCCCTTACTTTCTTCTTAAATACGTCCGTCCATCCGTGCCATTGGTCGTTTGCTCAGTCGTCGCCCGTTTCTTCCTCGTTCTCGGGGGAAAGTCGGACGGGAGAGGGTCACGGGATTGTTATTTATTTATTCCTCCCTCCCCCCCCCCCCCCCCTTTCTCTCGCCGTTCATGCCCGCTCCCCTCCTCCCCCCCCACTCGACTCCCGAAGGGCTGGACCCGACGGCTCGGCCGGCCAGTGGCGAGACAGAAGGGTCGGCGCCCCAGCCCCACCCCCCGGATCCGCCCCGCCTGATCGGCCCCCTTTTGTTCGTCTTTCCCCGCCGTTTTTTTGGTTTTGTTTTGTTTTTGTTTTCTGAACGCTGCTTCTCCACACCCCGCCACCCCCCCCCCCCCGCTTTGATTTTTTTTTCCCGTGCCTTTCTTTCCTCCGGCGGGCACGACCTGATGTCTCGACCGGTCCCCGCGCCGCTCACACCCGCACCCCCCCCCCCGCGCAACTCCTCCCTGCCCTCCCCCAACCGTGGACCCACCCCCAGCCCGCCACGCGCTTTCTTTCCATTACACTCTTGCTTTCCGTTTTTTTTTTTTTTTTCTACCGGGGGGGGGGGGGTGCGGGGAACGGGCACGTACGTTCGCACTCCCGTAGTCGCTCGCTCTTCTTCCACTTCTCCCTCTAGTAGCGCCCCGCCGGGGGAGCCGAGGGTCCCCTCCCCGAGCGCCGGCGGTCGGACCCGACGGCTCGGACGCCGGCCGGGTGGGAGGCGAGGCGAGGCGAGGCGAGGCGAGGCTGCCTCTCCGCCCTCCTGCCGGCCGGGAGAGAGGCTCGCTGCGAGCCCGGTGACCGGACGAGTCGAACAGACGAGTCCCAGGCGGCCCGCGGCCCCCGGCCCCCGCCCCCCGCCGCCGCCGCCGCCGCCGCCGCCGCCGCCGCCGCCGCCACCACCACCACCACCACCCCCGGGACGGACGACGCCGTCTCCCCCCGGCCTACCTCTGCTACCGTCTTCCCGCCATTATTTTGCGTTCCCGCGCCGACACGAGCGACCGCCCGCATGCGAACCGGCCGTACTTTCCCGCCCGCCCGGCCCCCTTGTGGGCGGAGCCCCCGCCCACACGCCCGCGCCTGCGCACCTCCTCGGGAGGTCGGGGCCGTGTCCGCCGGTCGGGTGGAGGGGGACCGGGGGGAGGGGGGGGGGTTACGCGGCGCCCTGGCTAAGGTGTCCCGGCGTTGATGTGGCGCGCGAGCGAGCCGCACGCGAATGGGGTTTCAAAGACCCAGCTTGAAACCGCCTAAAGAGTTACCTAGCCCCCGAGCGAAAAGGAAACGAAACCAAAACGTTCAAACCGGCAAACGAACGGGCACACTGAGGGACAGAGAAATAAACAAAGAAGCAAACACGAGACGAACGCTGCCGTAAGAAGTCGCTGCCGAGCGGCTCGAAAGCAGCGGAACGGTCTACCCGGCCCCAGAGGGCTCCGAGCCGTTCACACGGCGGAGACCGCTAGAGGTCGCTGGCCCGGCCCTCTCCGGGCTGGCAGGCCACGTCTACCCGGCCAGGACGGACTTGGTCGCTCCGCGGCGGCGGCTGGAGGCCTCTGCGGGAGCCGCTCCCGGTCGCCGGACCGGTCGGCCCGGCCGCTCCGTGCACGCACAGGACTCGGTCTCACTGCAGCCGCGGCTGGAGGCCTCTGCAGGACCGGCTCGGGCTCTCCGGAACGGTCGGCCCGGCCCCTGCGTGCCCAAAAAGGACTCGGTCACACAGCAGCAGTGGCTGGAGGCCTCTGCAGGACCGGCTCGGGCCCTCCGGAACGGTCGGCCCGGCCCCTGAGTGCCCCAAAAGGACTCGGTCACACTGCAGGTGCGGCTGGAGGCCGCTGCTGGACCGGCTCCGGCTCTCCGGAATGGTCAGCCCGGCCCCTGTGTGCTCCCACAGGACTCGGTGTCACTGCAGGTGTGGCTGGTGGACTGTACAGGACCGACTCTGGGTCAGCGGACCGGTCGGCCCGGCCCCTGCGTGCCTCCACAGGACTCGGTCTCACTACAGGTGCGGCTGGAGGCCTGTACAGGCCCGTCTCAGGCTTGCTGGACCGGTCAACCCAACCCCTGCGTGCCCCCACCCGACTCGGCCACCTCCGCAGCTGCGGCTGGAGCATGCTGAAGGAGCCGATCCCGGTCACCGGACCGCTCGCACCGGCCCCTGCGGGCCCGCACAGCACTCGGTCACACTAAAGCTGCAGCTGGAGGCCTCTGCAGGACCGGCTCCGGCTCTCCGGAACGGTCAGCCCGGCCCCTGCGTGCCCAAACAGGACTCGGTCACACAGCAGCCGTGGCTGGAGGCCTCTGCAGGACCGGCTTGGGCTCGCCGTACCGGTCGGCCCAGCCCCTGTGTGCCCCACAGGTCTCGGTTTCATTGCAGGTGCAGCTGCAGGCCTCTGCAGGACTGGCTCGGGCCCTCCGGAACGGTCAGCCCGGCCCCTGCGTGCCCCCACCCGACTCGGCCACCTCCGCAGCTGCGGCTGGAGCATGCTGAAGGAGCCGGTCCCGGTCGCCGGACCGGTCGGAACGGCCCCTACGGGCCCGCACAGCACTCGGTCACACTAAAGCCGCAGCTGGCGCCCTCTGCAGGACCGGCTCGGGCTCTCCGGAACGGTCAGCCCGGCCCCTGCGTGCCCAAACAGGACTCGGTCACACAGCAGGTGCGGCTGGTGGCCTGTACAGGACCAGCTCAGGCTCGCCGGACTGGTCACCCGGACCCCTGCGTGCCCCCACCGGACTCGGCCTCCTCCGCAGCTGTGGCTGGAGCATGCTTAAGGAGCCGGTCCTGGTCGCCGGACCGCTCAGACCGGCCCGTGCGGGCCCGTACAGCACTCGGTCACACTAAAGCCGCAGCTGGCTCCCTCTGCACGACCGGCTCGGGCACGCCAGACCGGTCAGACCGGCCCCTGGGGACCCCCACAACACTTGGTCACACTAAAGCCGCAGCTGGAGGCCTCTACAGGACCGGCTCGGGCTCTCCGGAACTGTCGGCCCGGCCCCTGCGTGCCCCACAGGACTCGGTCTCACTGCAGGTGCGGCTGGTGGCCTGTACAGGACCAGCTCAGGCTCGCCGGACTGGTCTCCCGGACCCCTGCGTGCCCCCACCGGACTCGGCCTCCTCCGCAGCTGTGGCTGGAGCATGCTGAAGGAGCCGGTCCCGGTCGCCGGACCGCTCAGACCGGCCCGTGCGGGCCCGCACAGCACTCGGTCACACTAAAGCCGCAGCGGGCTCCCTCTGCACGACCGGCTCGGGCTCGCCAGACCGGTCAGACCGGCCCCTGGGGACCCCCACTACACTTGGTCACACTAAAGCCGCAGCTGGAGGCCTCTGCAGGACCGGCTCGGGCTTGCCAGACCGGTCGGCCCAGCCCCTGCGTGCCCCACAGGACTCGATTTCATTGCAGGTGCGGCTGCAGGCCTCTGCAGGACCGGCTCCGGAACGGTCAGCCCGGCCCCTGCGTGCCCCCACCCGACTCGGCCTCCTCCGCAGCTGTGGCTGGAGCATGCTGAAGGAGCCGGTCCCGGTCGCCGGACCGCTCAGACCGGCCCGTGCGGGCCCGCACAGCACTCGGTCACACTAAAGCCGCAGCGGGCTCCCTCTGCACGACCGGCTTGGGCTCGCCAGACCGGTCAGACCGGCCCCTGGGGACCCCCACTAACACTTGGTCACACTAAAGCCGCAGCTGGAGGCCTCTGCAGGACCGGCTCGGGCTTGCCAGACCGGTCGGCCCAGCCCCTGCGTGCCCCACAGGACTCGGTTTCATTGCAGGTGCGGCTGCAGGCCTCTGCAGGACCGGCTCGGGCTCTCCGGAACGGTCAGCCCAGCCCCTGCGTGCCCCCACCCGACTCGGCCTCCTCCGCAGCTGCGGCTGGAGCATGCTGAAGGAGCCGGTCCCGGTCGCCGGACCGCTCGGACCGGCCCCTGCGGGCCCGAACAGCACTCGGTCACACTAAAGCCGCAGCTGGCGCCCTCTGCAGGACCGGCTCGGGCTCGCCAGACCGGTCGGACCGGCCCCTGGGGACCCCCACTACACTTGGTCACACTAAAGCCGCAGCTGGAGGCCTCTGCAGGACCGGCTCGGGCTCTCCGGAACTGTCGGCCCGGCCCCTGTGAGCCCCACAGGACTCGGTCTCACTGCAGGTGCGGCTGGTGGCCTCTGCAGGACCGGCTCGGGCCCTCCGGAATGGTCGGCCTGGCCCCTGTGTGCCCCACAGGACTCGGTCTCACTGCAGGTGCGGCTGGTGGCCTGTACAGGACCAGCTCAGGCTCGCCGGACTGGTCACCCGGACCCCTGCGTGCCCCCACCGGACTCGGCCTCCTCCGCAGCTGTGGCTGGAGCATGCTGAAGGAGCCGGTCCCGGTCGCCGGACCGCTCAGACCGGCCCGTGCGGGCCCGCACAGCACTCGGTCACACTAAAGCCGCAGCTGGCTCCCTCTGCACGACCGGCTCGGGCACGCCAGACCGGTCAGACCGGCCCCTGGGGACCCCCACTACACTTGGTCACACTAAAGCCGCAGCTGGAGGCCTCTGCAGGACCGGCTCGGGCTTGCCAGACCGGTCGGCCCAGCCCCTGCGTGCCCCACAGGACTCGGTTTCATTGCAGGTGCGGCTGGAGGCCTCTGCAGGACCGGCTCGGGCTCTCCGGAACGGTCAGCCCGGCCCCTGCGTGCCCCCACCCGACTCGGCCACCTCCGCAGCTGCGGCTGGAGCATGCTGAAGGAGCCGGTCCCGGTCGCCGGACCGCTCGGAACGGCCCCTGCGGGCCCGCACAGCACTCGGTCACACTAAAGCCGCAGCTGGCGCCCTCTGCACGACCGGCTCGGGCTCGCCAGACCGGTCGGACCGGCCCCTGGGGACCCCCACAACACTTGCTCACACTAAAGCCGCAGCTGGAGGCCTCTGCAGGACCGGCTCGGGCTCTCCGGAACGGTCAGCCCGGCCCCTGCGTGCCCAAACAGGACTCGGTCTCACTGCAGGTGCGGCTGGTGGCCTGTACAGGACCAGCTCAGGCTCGCCGGACTGGTCACCCGGACCCCTGCGTGCCCCCACCGGACTTGGCCTCCTCCGCAGCTGTGGCTGGAGCATGCTGAAGGAGCCGGTCCTGGTCGCCGGACCGGTCAGACCGGCCCGTGCCGGCCCGCACAGCACTCGGTCACACTAAAGCCGCAGCTGGCTCCCTCTGCACGACCGGCTCGGGCACGCCAGACCGGTCAGACCGGCCCCTGGGGACCCCCACAACACTTGGTCACACTAAAGCCGCAGCTGGAGGCCTCTGCAGGACCGGCTCGGGCTCTCCGGAACTGTCGGCCCGGCCCCTGTGTGCCCCACAGGACTCGGTTTCACTGCAGGTGCGGCTGGTGGCCTCTGCAGGACCGGCTCGGGCCCTCCGGAACGGTCAGCCCGGCCCCTGCGTGCCCCCACCCGACTCGGCCTCCTCCGCAGCTGCGGCTGGAGCATGCTGAAGGAGCCGGTCCCGGTCGCCGGACCGCTCGGACCGGCCCCTGCGGGCCCGCACAGCACTCGGTCACACTAAAGCCGCAGCTGGCGCCCTCTGCAGGACCGGCTCGGGCTCGCCAGACCGGTCGGACCGGCCCCTGGGGACCCCCACAACACTTGGTCACACTAAAGCCGCAGCTGGAGGCCTCTGCAGGACCGGCTCGGGCTCTCCGGAACTGTCGGCCCGGCCCCTGTGTGCCCCACAGGACTCGGTCTCACTGCAGGTGCGGCTGGTGGCCTGTACAGGACTAGCTCAGGCTCGCCGGACTGGTCACCCGGAGCCCTGCGTGCCTCCACCGGACTCGGCCTCCTCCGCAGCTGCGGCTGGAGCATGCTGAAGGAGCCGGTCCCGGTCGCCGGACCGCTCGGACCGGCCCCTGCGGGCCCGCACAGCACTCGGTCACAGTAAAGCCGCAGCTGGCGCCCTCTGCAGGACCGGCTCGGGCTCGCCAGACCGGTCGGACCGGCCCCTGGGGACCCCCACAACACTTGGTCACACTAAAGCCGCAGCTGGAGGCCTCTGCAGGACCGGCTCGGGCTCTCCGGAACTGTCGGCCCGGCCCCTGTGTGCCCCACAGGACTCGGTCTCACTGCAGGTGCGGCTGGTGGCCTGTACAGGACTAGCTCAGGCTCGCCGGACTGGTCACCCGGAGCCCTGCGTGCCTCCACCGGACTCGGCCTCCTCCGCAGCTGTGGCTGGAGCATGCTGAAGGAGCCGGTCCTGGTCGCCGGACCGGTCAGACCGGCCCGTGCGGGCCCGCACAGCACTCGGTCACACTAAAGCCGCAGCTGGCTCCCTCTGCACGACCGGCCCGGGCTCGCCAGACCGGTCAGACCGGCCCCTGGGGACCCCCACAACACTTGGTCACACTAAAGCCGCAGCTGGAGGCCTCTGCAGGACCGGCTCGGGCTTGCCAGACCGGTCGGCCCAGCCCCTGCGTGCCCCACAGGACTCGGTTTCATTGCAGGTGCGGCTGCAGGCCTCTGCAGGACCGGCTCGGGCTCTCCGGAACGGTCAGCCCGGCCCCTGCGTGCCCCCACCCGACTCGGCCACCTCCGCAGCTGCGGCTGGAGCATGCTGAAGGAGCCGGTCCCGGTCGCCGGACCGCTCAGACCGGCCCGTGCGGGCCCGCACAGCACTCGGTCACACTAAAGCCGCAGCTGGCTCCCTCTGCACGACCGGCTCGGGCTACGCCAGACCGGTCAGACCGGCCCCTGGGGACCCCCACTACACTTGGTCACACTAAAGCCGCAGCTGGAGGCCTCTGCAGGACCGGCTCGGGCTTGCCAGACCGGTCGGCCCAGCCCCTGCGTGCCCCACAGGACTCGGTTTCATTGCAGGTGCGGCTGCAGGCCTCTGCAGGACCGGCTCGGGCTCTCCGGAACGGTCAGCCCGGCCCCTGCGTGCCCCCACCCGACTCGGCCTCCTCCGCAGCTGCGGCTGGAGCATGCTGAAGGAGCTGGTCCCGGTCGCCGGACCGCTCGGACCGGCCCCTGCGGGCCCGCACAGCACTCGGTCACACTAAAGCCGCAGCTGGCGCCCTCTGCAGGACCGGCTCGGGCTCGCCAGACCGGTCGGACCGGCCCCTGGGGACCCCCACAACACTTGGTCACACTAAAGCCGCAGCTGGAGGCCTCTGCAGGACCGGCTCGGGCTCTCCGGAACTGTCGGCCCGGCCCCTGTGTGCCCCACAGGACTCGGTCTCACTGCAGGTGCGGCTGGTGGCCTGTACAGGACTAGCTCAGGCTCGCCGGACTGGTCACCCGGAGCCCTGCGTGCCTCCACCGGACTCGGCCTCCTCCGCAGCTGCGGCTGGAGCATGCTGAAGGAGCCGGTCCCGGTCGCCGGACCGCTCGGACCGGCCCCTGCGGGCCCGCACAGCACTCGGTCACACTAAAGCCGCAGCTGGCGCCCTCTGCAGGACCGGCTCGGGCTCGCCAGACCGGTCGGACCGGCCCCTGGGGACCCCCACAACACTTGGTCACACTAAAGCCGCAGCTGGAGGCCTCTGCAGGACCGGCTCGGGCTCTCCGGAACTGTCGGCCCGGCCCCTGTGTGCCCCACAGGACTCGGTCTCACTGCAGGTGCGGCTGGTGGCCTGTACAGGACTAGCTCAGGCTCGCCGGACTGGTCACCCGGAGCCCTGCGTGCCTCCACCGGACTCGGCCTCCTCCGCAGCTGTGGCTGGAGCATGCTGAAGGAGCCGGTCCTGGTCGCCGGACCGGTCAGACCGGCCCGTGCGGGCCCGCACAGCACTCGGTCACACTAAAGCCGCAGCTGGCTCCCTCTGCACGACCGGCCCGGGCTCGCCAGACCGGTCAGACCGGCCCCTGGGGACCCCCACAACACTTGGTCACACTAAAGCCGCAGCTGGAGGCCTCTGCAGGACCGGCTCGGGCTTGCCAGACCGGTCGGCCCAGCCCCTGCGTGCCCCACAGGACTCGGTTTCATTGCAGGTGCGGCTGCAGGCCTCTGCAGGACCGGCTCGGGCTCTCCGGAACGGTCAGCCCGGCCCCTGCGTGCCCCCACCCGACTCGGCCACCTCCGCAGCTGCGGCTGGAGCATGCTGAAGGAGCCGGTCCCGGTCGCCGGACCGCTCAGACCGGCCCGTGCGGGCCCGCACAGCACTCGGTCACACTAAAGCCGCAGCTGGCTCCCTCTGCACGACCGGCTCGGGCTCGCCAGACCGGTCAGACCGGCCCCTGGGGACCCCCACTACACTTGGTCACACTAAAGCCGCAGCTGGAGGCCTCTGCAGGACCGGCTCGGGCTTGCCAGACCGGTCGGCCCAGCCCCTGCGTGCCCCACAGGACTCGGTTTCATTGCAGGTGCGGCTGCAGGCCTCTGCAGGACCGGCTCGGGCTCTCCGGAACGGTCAGCCCGGCCCCTGCGTGCCCCCACCCGACTCGGTCACACAGCAGTAGTGGCTGGAGGCCTGTGCAGGACCGGCTCGGGCTCGCCGTACCAGTCGGCCCAGCCCCTGTGTGCCCCGCAGGACTCGGTCTCACTGCCGGTTCGGCTGGTGGCCTGTACAGGACTGGCTCAGGCTTTCCTTACCGGTCACCCTGACCCCTGCGTGCCCCCACCGGACTCGGCCACCTCCGCAGCTGTGGCTGGAGCATGCTGAAGGAGTTGGTCCCCATCGCCGGACCGGTCTGATCGGCCCCTGCGGGCCCGCACAGCACTCGGGCACACTAAAACCGCAGCTGGTGCCCTCTGCAGGACCGTCTCGGGCTCGCCAGACCGGTCGGACCGGCCCCTGGGGACCCCCACAACGCTCTGTCACACTAAAGCCGCAGCTGGAGGCCTCTGCAAGACCGGCTCGGGCTTGCCAGACCGGTCAGCCTGGCCTTTGCGTGCCCCAACAGGACTCGGTCAAACTGCAGCAGTGGCTGGAGGCCTCTGCTGGACTGGCTCCGGCTCTCTGGAACGGTCAGCCCGGCCCCTGTGTGCCCCCACAGGACTAGGTCTCACTGCAGGTGCGGCTGCAGGCCTCTGCAGGACCGGCTCGGGCTCGCCGGACCGGTCGGCCCGGCCCCTGCATGCCCCAACAGGACTCGGTCACACTGCAGCCGTGGCTGGAGGCCTACGCAGGACCGGCTCGGACCCTCCGGACCGGTCGGCCCGGCCCTTGCAGGCCCCGAAAAAAATCAGTCTCATGGCAGCCGCAGCTGGAGATCGCTGCCGGGGCGTCTCGTGTACTCCTACACGGTCTACTTGGCCCCGACCGACTCGCACACTCCGCGGCGGCAGCTCGATGTCTCTGCCGGGGAGGCTCGAAAACGGCGGAACGGTCTACCAGGCCCCGGCAGACTTCCTCCGGCTCGGTCGCTCCGCGGCGGCGGCTAGAGGTCGCTGCCGGGGCGGCTGGGTCACGGCGGAACGGTCTACCCGGCCCCGGAGGGTTCCGAGCCGCTTCACCTGTTGTGGCCGCTAGAGGTCGCTGCCGCGTAAATGTCGGGTACGCCGGCCACGTCTACCCGGCCAGGACGGACTTGGTCGCTTCGAAGCGGCGGCGGCTGGAGGTTGCTGCGGGAGCCGCTCCCGGTCGCCGGACCGGTCGGCCCGGCCCCTGCGGGCGCCGAGCGACACGGTCGTTCGGCGGCGGCGGCTGGGTACCGTGGCAGGATCGGCTCGGGTTCGCCGGACCGGTGGTCCCGGCCCGACGGGCACGGGCCACTCGGCCGTTCCGCGGCAATGGGTGGAGACTCGTGTAAGACCGTCTCACGTTCGCCGGATCGGTCGGCCAGGCCCCGTCCGACTCGGTCGCTTCGCGGAGGTAGCTGGAGGTCGCTGCCGTGGCGGCTGGGGCACGGCGGGACGGTCTACCTTGCCCCGGCAGGCTGCGTCCGGCTCGGTCGCTCCGCGGCGGCAGCTAGAGGTCGCTGCCGGGGCGGCTGGGGCACGGCGGAAAGGTCTACCCGGCCCCGGCGGGCCCCGTCCGCCTCGGTCGCTCCGCGGCGGCTGCTAGGGGTCGCTGCCGGGCTGCTGGGGCACGGCGGAAAGGTCTACCCGGCCCCGGCGGGCCCCGTCCGGCTCGGTCGCTCCGCGGCGGCTGCTAGAGGTCGCTGCCGGGGCGGCTGGGGCACGGCGGAAAGGTCTACCCGGCCCCGGCGGGCCCCGTCCGGCTCGGTCGCTCCGCGGCGGCGTCTAGAGGTCGCTGCCGTGTCGACTCGGAAACGGCAGAACGGTCTACCGGGCCCCGGCAGGCTGCGTCCGGCTCGGTCGCTTCGCGGCGGCGGCTAGAGGTCGCTGCCGGGGCGGCTGGGGCACGGCGGGACGGTCTACCCGGGTCCGGCAGGCTTCGTCCGCCTCGGTCGCTCCGCGGAGGAGGCTAGGGGTCGCTGCCGGGGCGGTTCGGAAACGGCGGGACGGTCTACCCGGCTCCGGCGGTCCCCGTCCGGCTCGGTCTCTCCGCGGCGGCGTCTAGGGGTCGCTGCCGGGGCGTCTCGGAAGCGGCGGGACGGTCTACCGGGCTCCGGCAGGCTTCGTCCGGCTCGGTCGCTCCGCGGCGGCGGCTAGAGGTCGCTGCCGGGGCGGCTGGGTCACGGCGGAACGGTCTACCCGGCCCCGGAGGGTTCCGAGCCGCTTCACCTGTTGTGGCCGCTAGAGGTCGCTGCCGCGTAAATGTCGGGTACGCCGGCCACGTCTACCCGGCCAGGACGGACTTGGTCGCTTCGCGGCGGCGGCTGGAGGTTGCTGCGGGAGCCGCTCCCGGTCGCCGGACCGGTCGGCCCGGCCCCTGCGGGCGCCGAGCGACACGGTCGTTCGGCGGCGGCGGCTGGGGACCGTGGCAGGAGCGGCTCGGGCTCGCCGGACCGGTGGTCCCGGCCCCGTCCGACTCGGTCGCTTCGCGGAGGTGGCTGGAGGTCGCTGCCGTGGCGGCTGGGGCACGGCGGAACGGTCTACCCGGCTCCGGCGGGCTGCGTCCGCCTCGGTCGCTGCCGTGGCGGCTGCTAGGGGTCGCTGCCGGGGTGGCTGGGGCACGGCGGAACGGTCTACCCGGGTCCGGCGGGCCCCGTCCGCCTCGGTCGCTCCGCGGAGGAGGCTAGGGGTCGCTGCCGGGGCGTCTCGGAAACGGCGGGACGGTCTACCTTGCCCCGGCAGGCTTCGTCCGGCTCGGTCGCTCCGCGGCGGCGGCTAGAGGTCGCTGCCGTGTCGGCTCGGAAACGGCGGAACGGTCTACCCGGCCCCGGCAGGCTGCGTCCGGCTCGGTCGCTCCGCGGCGGCGGCTAGAGGTCGCTGCCGGGGCGGCTGGGAAACGGCGGGACGGTCTACCCGGCCCCGGCGGTCCCCGTCCGACTTGGTCGCTCCGCGGCGGCGGCTAGAGGTCGCTGCCGGGGCGTCTCGGAAACGGCGGGACGGTCTACCTTGCCCCGGCAGGCTTCGTCCGGCTCGGTCTCTCCGCGGCGGCGGCGGCTAGGGGTCGCTGCCGGGGCGGCTCGGAAACGGCGGCACGGTCTACCCGGCTCCGGCGGTCCCCGTCCGGCTCGGTCGCTCCGCGGCGGCGGCTAGGGGTCGCTGCCGGGGCGGCTGGGTCACGGCGGAACGGTCTACCCCGCCCCGGAGGGTTCCGAGCCGCTTCACCTGTTGTGGCCGCTAGAGGTCGCTGCCGCGTAAATGTCGGGTACGCCGGCCACGTCTACCCGGCCAGGACGGACTTGGTCGCTTCGCGGCGGCGGCTGGAGGTTGCTGCGGGAGCCGCTCCCGGTCGCCGGACCGGTCGGCCCGGCCCCTGCGGGCGCCGAGCGACACGGTCGTTCGGCGGCGGCGGCTGGGGACCGTGGCAGGAGCGGCTCGGGCTCGCCGGACCGGTGGTCCCGGCCCCGTCCGACTCGGTCGCTTCGCGGAGGTGGCTGGAGGTCGCTGCCGTGGCGGCTGGGGCACGGCGGAACGGTCTACCCGGCTCCGGCGGGCTGCGTCCGCCTCGGTCGCTGCCGTGGCGGCTGCTAGGGGTCGCTGCCGGGGTGGCTGGGGCACGGCGGAACGGTCTACCCGGGTCCGGCGGGCCCCGTCCGCCTCGGTCGCTCCGCGGAGGAGGCTAGGGGTCGCTGCCGGGGCGTCTCGGAAACGGCGGGACGGTCTACCTTGCCCCGGCAGGCTTCGTCCGGCTCGGTCGCTCCGCGGCGGCGGCTAGAGGTCGCTGCCGTGTCGGCTCGGAAACGGCGGAACGGTCTACCCGGCCCCGGCAGGCTGCGTCCGGCTCGGTCGCTCCGCGGCGGCGGCTAGAGGTCGCTGCCGGGGCGGCTGGGAAACGGCGGGACGGTCTACCCGGCTCCGGCGGGCCCCGTCCGACTTGGTCGCTCCGCGGAGGAGGCTAGGGGTCGCTGCCGGGGCGTCTCGGAAACGGCGGGACGGTCTACCTTGCCCCGGCAGGTTTCGTCCGGCTCGGTCTCTCCGCGGCGGCAGCGGCTAGGGGTCGCTGCCGGGGCGGCTCGGAAACGGCGGCACGGTCTACCCGGCTCCGGCGGTCCCCGTCCGGCTCGGTCGCTCCGCGGCGGCGGCTAGGGGTCGCTGCCGGGGCGGCTGGGGCACGGCGGAACGGTCTACCTGGTCCCGGCGGGCACCGTCCGGCTCGGTCTCTCCGCGGCGGCGGCGGCTAGGGGTCGCTGCCGGGGCGTCTCGGAAACGGCGGAACGGTCTACCCGGGTGCTACCGTCTCGCGCTCTCCGCGGCGGCGGCTAGAGGTCGCTGCCGGGGCGGCTTGCGATCCGCGTCCAGGTCTACCCCGTTTCGGATTGTCTTGGCCGCTCTGGCTGTGGGGGGGGGCGCTACAGCTCCGGAGCTGCCAGAGGCGTCGCTGTAATTTTGTACCTCCAGTTACGTCGAGGTAAACCTCGGCTGCCGTCGGAGCCGCTGCCGGTAGTCGGCGCCTATGGGACTAGAACGTTTTTTTCGGATGCCTTATATGTTCGTCTGTAGGAGCGAGTGAGGACTCGGCTCCGGTAGTGGCGGTGAGCGGGCGCTCGCGAGCAGGGTTGACCGGCCGGCCGCCTAGAGAGGGGATCGGCGGCGGCGGCGGCGGCTTTCTCGGGCATCGGTTCGTTCGATCGGTCCGGTCGCTTCGGTTTGTCCGTCGCTCCTCATCCCGCAGCTCTGTCCTGGGCTAAGGCGGTTTTGCAGGCGAGCAGCGAAAAAAAGCCGGAGAAGGCGAGAGAGAGGCAAGAGGCAAGCCGGCTCCCGCGCCGCCAGGGCGAAGGCGAGAGAGAGAGGGAGAGAGAGACGAGAAGGGCACGGGCCGGTCTGCCGGCACCCGAACGTAGGATGGCCGGGGGCGTCCCCGGCGGGTCCCGCCGCGATGGAAGAGGGGGACCCGGAGGTCGTAGGTCGTGGCGGCGTCGCCTCGTCCTCCTTTCGCACCGCATTCTCACCCGCACGCGGGAGCCCCGGCCGATTCGTGGCGCTCCTCGGGCGCGTCGGGGAGGCTTCCCGGCGGGCCGGCTCTATCCCGCTCCCCGGCTCGTTCGGGGTGGCGTGGGGCGGGCCGGTGTTCAGGCACGGGCGAGCACCTCTCGTCGGACGTTGCCCACGCACACCCACCT
>NC_052547.1:1192618-1211172 GCF_016699485.2 Gallus gallus
GGATTCGTCAGTCGATTTATTTTTTATTATTTTTATATTATTTTACATTTTCGGTTTTTAAGTCTTTTCAAATTTTTAATTTTTTTTATTCATTCGTTCGTGCATTTCTTTCCGTGTGTGTGCGCGCGTGAGTAGGCCCGGCCCGGCCCGGCCCAGCACGCCCCCCCCCCCCCCCCGTCGGGAAGTGGCTGCGGTGCCGAGGCAGTGGGTAGACCTGGCGGCCGGCTTTACGACCACCACCCCCCCTTCGCCGTTTTTGTTCTTATTTTTGACTTTTTTTTTTAATTTTTTTTAAATTGACTTTTTTTTTAATTTTTTTTTAAATTGCCTTTTTCTTTTTTTTAATTTTTTTTTCATTTTTTAATTAATTATTTTTTTTTAGTTAATATTTTAAGAATTCCTTTTTTGTCCCTATTTTCAATTTTTAATTTTTTTTATTCATTCGTTCGTGCATTTCTTTCCGTGTGCGTGCGCGCGTGAGTAGGCCCGGCCCGGCCCGGCCCGGCCCAGCACGCCCCCCCCCCCCCCCGTCGGGAAGTGGCTGCGGTGCCGAGGCAGTGGGTAGACCTGGCGGCCGGCTTTACGACCACCACCCCCCCCCTCGCCGTTTTTGTTCTTATTTTTGACTTTTTTTTTTCTTCCTTCCTGTTTTTTTTTTCTTTTTTTTTTAATTGATTTTTTCCTTTTTTAAAAATTTTTTTCTTTTTTTTTTCATTTTTTAATTAATTTTTTTTAGCTAATATTTTAAGAATTCCTTTTTTGTCCCTACTTTTTATTTTTAATTTTTTTTTATTGGATTCGTCAGTCGATTTATTTTTTATTTTTATTTTTATTTTTATTTTTACATTTTCGGGGTTTTAATTTAAAAAAAAATATATATATTTTTTTTATTCATTCGTTCGTGCATTTCTTTCCGTGTGCGTGTGCGCGTGAGTAGGCCCGGCCCGGCCCGGCCCGGCCCAGCACGCCCCCCCGTCGGTAAGTGGCTGCGGTGCCGAGGCAGTGGGTAGACCTGGCGGCCGGCTTTACGACCACCACCCCCCCCTCGCCGTTTTTGTTCTTATTTTTGACTTTTTTTAAAATTTTTTTTAAATTGCCTTTTTCTTTTTTTTTAATTTTTTTTTCATTTTTTAATTAATTATTTTTTTTTAGTTAATATTTTAAGAATTCCTTTTTTGTCCCTATTTTCAATTTTTAATTTTTTTTTATTGGATTCGTCAGTCGATTTATTTTTTATTATTTTTATATTATTTTACATTTTCGGTTTTTAAGTCTTTTCAAATTTTTAATTTTTTTTATTCATTCGTTCGTGCATTTCTTTCCGTGTGTGTGCGCGCGTGAGTAGGCCCGGCCCGGCCCGGCCCGGCCCAGCCCAGCACGCCCCCCCCCCCCTCTGTCGGGAAGTGGCTGCAGTGCCGAGGTGGCGGGTAGACCTGGCAGACGGAGCTTCAACACCAACCCCCCCCCCCCCCCCACCCCCAGCACCCCGCCCTGGCAACCTTTTCTGCATTTTTTTTTTAATGATTTTTGATTTTTCTTTTCCCGTTTTTTTTTTTTTTAAATTGATTTTTTTTCCCCCATTCCCTCCACCCCCCCCCTTTTTTTTTTTTTTTTTTTTTTTAAAAAAAAAAAAAAAAGGTGTCCCCCCCTTCCGATGGCTCGGCCAGATAGTGACTCGACTTGGCGTCCGGTGCCCGGCACCCCCCCCCCCCAATCCCCTGTATCCGCTCCACCTGATCTGCCCCCCGCTCCTTTTTCTCTTTTTCTCCCCCACATTCGTTCCTTCGTTTGTTCGCTCGCTCTTTATTTCTCTCTCTCTCTCTCTCATCTCTCTCTCACTCTCTCCATCTTTCTTTCTTTCCTTCTTTGCCTGGGTTCCCCCCCCCCTTACTTTCTTCTTAAATACGTCCGTCCATCCGTGCCATTGGTCGTTTGCTCAGTCGTCGCCCGTTTCTTCCTCGTTCTCGGGGGAAAGTCGGACGGGAGAGGGTCACGGGATTGTTATTTATTTATTCCTCCCTCCCCCCCCCCCCCCCTTTCTCTCGCCGTTCATGCCCGCTCCCCTCCTCCCCCCCCACTCGACTCCCGAAGGGCTGGACCCGACGGCTCGGCCGGCCAGTGGCGAGACAGAAGGGTCGGCGCCCCAGCCCCACCCCCCGGATCCGCCCCGCCTGATCGGCCCCCTTTTGTTCGTCTTTCCCCGCCGTTTTTTTGGTTTTGTTTTGTTTTTGTTTTCTGAACGCTGCTTCTCCACACCCCGCCACCCCCCCCCCCCCCGCTTTGATTTTTTTTTCCCGTGCCTTTCTTTCCTCCGGCGGGCACGACCTGATGTCTCGACCGGTCCCCGCGCCGCTCACACCCGCACCCCCCCCCCCGCGCAACTCCTCCCTGCCCTCCCCCAACCGTGGACCCACCCCCAGCCCGCCACGCGCTTTCTTTCCATTACACTCTTGCTTTCCGTTTTTTTTTTTTTTTTCTACCGGGGGGGGGGGGGTGCGGGGAACGGGCACGTACGTTCGCACTCCCGTAGTCGCTCGCTCTTCTTCCACTTCTCCCTCTAGTAGCGCCCCGCCGGGGGAGCCGAGGGTCCCCTCCCCGAGCGCCGGCGGTCGGACCCGACGGCTCGGACGCCGGCCGGGTGGGAGGCGAGGCGAGGCGAGGCGAGGCGAGGCTGCCTCTCCGCCCTCCTGCCGGCCGGGAGAGAGGCTCGCTGCGAGCCCGGTGACCGGACGAGTCGAACAGACGAGTCCCAGGCGGCCCGCGGCCCCCGGCCCCCGCCCCCCGCCGCCGCCGCCGCCGCCGCCGCCGCCGCCGCCGCCACCACCACCACCACCACCCCCGGGACGGACGACGCCGTCTCCCCCCGGCCTACCTCTGCTACCGTCTTCCCGCCATTATTTTGCGTTCCCGCGCCGACACGAGCGACCGCCCGCATGCGAACCGGCCGTACTTTCCCGCCCGCCCGGCCCCCTTGTGGGCGGAGCCCCCGCCCACACGCCCGCGCCTGCGCACCTCCTCGGGAGGTCGGGGCCGTGTCCGCCGGTCGGGTGGAGGGGGACCGGGGGGAGGGGGGGGGTTACGCGGCGCCCTGGCTAAGGTGTCCCGGCGTTGATGTGGCGCGCGAGCGAGCCGCACGCGAATGGGGTTTCAAAGACCCAGCTTGAAACCGCCTAAAGAGTTACCTAGCCCCCGAGCGAAAAGGAAACGAAACCAAAACGTTCAAACCGGCAAACGAACGGGCACACTGAGGGACAGAGAAATAAACAAAGAAGCAAACACGAGACGAACGCTGCCGTAAGAAGTCGCTGCCGAGCGGCTCGAAAGCAGCGGAACGGTCTACCCGGCCCCAGAGGGCTCCGAGCCGTTCACACGGCGGAGACCGCTAGAGGTCGCTGGCCCGGCCCTCTCCGGGCTGGCAGGCCACGTCTACCCGGCCAGGACGGACTTGGTCGCTCCGCGGCGGCGGCTGGAGGCCTCTGCGGGAGCCGCTCCCGGTCGCCGGACCGGTCGGCCCGGCCGCTCCGTGCACGCACAGGACTCGGTCTCACTGCAGCCGCGGCTGGAGGCCTCTGCAGGACCGGCTCGGGCTCTCCGGAACGGTCGGCCCGGCCCCTGCGTGCCCAAAAAGGACTCGGTCACACAGCAGCAGTGGCTGGAGGCCTCTGCAGGACCGGCTCGGGCCCTCCGGAACGGTCGGCCCGGCCCCTGAGTGCCCCAAAAGGACTCGGTCACACTGCAGGTGCGGCTGGAGGCCGCTGCTGGACCGGCTCCGGCTCTCCGGAATGGTCAGCCCGGCCCCTGTGTGCTCCCACAGGACTCGGTGTCACTGCAGGTGTGGCTGGTGGACTGTACAGGACCGACTCTGGGTCAGCGGACCGGTCGGCCCGGCCCCTGCGTGCCTCCACAGGACTCGGTCTCACTACAGGTGCGGCTGGAGGCCTGTACAGGCCCGTCTCAGGCTTGCTGGACCGGTCAACCCAACCCCTGCGTGCCCCCACCCGACTCGGCCACCTCCGCAGCTGCGGCTGGAGCATGCTGAAGGAGCCGATCCCGGTCACCGGACCGCTCGCACCGGCCCCTGCGGGCCCGCACAGCACTCGGTCACACTAAAGCTGCAGCTGGAGGCCTCTGCAGGACCGGCTCCGGCTCTCCGGAACGGTCAGCCCGGCCCCTGCGTGCCCAAACAGGACTCGGTCACACAGCAGCCGTGGCTGGAGGCCTCTGCAGGACCGGCTTGGGCTCGCCGTACCGGTCGGCCCAGCCCCTGTGTGCCCCACAGGTCTCGGTTTCATTGCAGGTGCAGCTGCAGGCCTCTGCAGGACTGGCTCGGGCCCTCCGGAACGGTCAGCCCGGCCCCTGCGTGCCCCCACCCGACTCGGCCACCTCCGCAGCTGCGGCTGGAGCATGCTGAAGGAGCCGGTCCCGGTCGCCGGACCGGTCGGAACGGCCCCTACGGGCCCGCACAGCACTCGGTCACACTAAAGCCGCAGCTGGCGCCCTCTGCAGGACCGGCTCGGGCTCTCCGGAACGGTCAGCCCGGCCCCTGCGTGCCCAAACAGGACTCGGTCACACAGCAGGTGCGGCTGGTGGCCTGTACAGGACCAGCTCAGGCTCGCCGGACTGGTCACCCGGACCCCTGCGTGCCCCCACCGGACTCGGCCTCCTCCGCAGCTGTGGCTGGAGCATGCTTAAGGAGCCGGTCCTGGTCGCCGGACCGCTCAGACCGGCCCGTGCGGGCCCGTACAGCACTCGGTCACACTAAAGCCGCAGCTGGCTCCCTCTGCACGACCGGCTCGGGCACGCCAGACCGGTCAGACCGGCCCCTGGGGACCCCCACAACACTTGGTCACACTAAAGCCGCAGCTGGAGGCCTCTACAGGACCGGCTCGGGCTCTCCGGAACTGTCGGCCCGGCCCCTGCGTGCCCCACAGGACTCGGTCTCACTGCAGGTGCGGCTGGTGGCCTGTACAGGACCAGCTCAGGCTCGCCGGACTGGTCTCCCGGACCCCTGCGTGCCCCCACCGGACTCGGCCTCCTCCGCAGCTGTGGCTGGAGCATGCTGAAGGAGCCGGTCCCGGTCGCCGGACCGCTCAGACCGGCCCGTGCGGGCCCGCACAGCACTCGGTCACACTAAAGCCGCAGCGGGCTCCCTCTGCACGACCGGCTCGGGCTCGCCAGACCGGTCAGACCGGCCCCTGGGGACCCCCACTACACTTGGTCACACTAAAGCCGCAGCTGGAGGCCTCTGCAGGACCGGCTCGGGCTTGCCAGACCGGTCGGCCCAGCCCCTGCGTGCCCCACAGGACTCGATTTCATTGCAGGTGCGGCTGCAGGCCTCTGCAGGACCGGCTCGGGCTCTCCGGAACGGTCAGCCCGGCCCCTGCGTGCCCCCACCCGACTCGGCCTCCTCCGCAGCTGTGGCTGGAGCATGCTGAAGGAGCCGGTCCCGGTCGCCGGACCGCTCAGACCGGCCCGTGCGGGCCCGCACAGCACTCGGTCACACTAAAGCCGCAGCGGGCTCCCTCTGCACGACCGGCTTGGGCTCGCCAGACCGGTCAGACCGGCCCCTGGGGACCCCCACTAACACTTGGTCACACTAAAGCCGCAGCTGGAGGCCTCTGCAGGACCGGCTCGGGCTTGCCAGACCGGTCGGCCCAGCCCCTGCGTGCCCCACAGGACTCGGTTTCATTGCAGGTGCGGCTGCAGGCCTCTGCAGGACCGGCTCGGGCTCTCCGGAACGGTCAGCCCAGCCCCTGCGTGCCCCCACCCGACTCGGCCTCCTCCGCAGCTGCGGCTGGAGCATGCTGAAGGAGCCGGTCCCGGTCGCCGGACCGCTCGGACCGGCCCCTGCGGGCCCGAACAGCACTCGGTCACACTAAAGCCGCAGCTGGCGCCCTCTGCAGGACCGGCTCGGGCTCGCCAGACCGGTCGGACCGGCCCCTGGGGACCCCCACTACACTTGGTCACACTAAAGCCGCAGCTGGAGGCCTCTGCAGGACCGGCTCGGGCTCTCCGGAACTGTCGGCCCGGCCCCTGTGAGCCCCACAGGACTCGGTCTCACTGCAGGTGCGGCTGGTGGCCTCTGCAGGACCGGCTCGGGCCCTCCGGAATGGTCGGCCTGGCCCCTGTGTGCCCCACAGGACTCGGTCTCACTGCAGGTGCGGCTGGTGGCCTGTACAGGACCAGCTCAGGCTCGCCGGACTGGTCACCCGGACCCCTGCGTGCCCCCACCGGACTCGGCCTCCTCCGCAGCTGTGGCTGGAGCATGCTGAAGGAGCCGGTCCCGGTCGCCGGACCGCTCAGACCGGCCCGTGCGGGCCCGCACAGCACTCGGTCACACTAAAGCCGCAGCTGGCTCCCTCTGCACGACCGGCTCGGGCACGCCAGACCGGTCAGACCGGCCCCTGGGGACCCCCACTACACTTGGTCACACTAAAGCCGCAGCTGGAGGCCTCTGCAGGACCGGCTCGGGCTTGCCAGACCGGTCGGCCCAGCCCCTGCGTGCCCCACAGGACTCGGTTTCATTGCAGGTGCGGCTGGAGGCCTCTGCAGGACCGGCTCGGGCTCTCCGGAACGGTCAGCCCGGCCCCTGCGTGCCCCCACCCGACTCGGCCACCTCCGCAGCTGCGGCTGGAGCATGCTGAAGGAGCCGGTCCCGGTCGCCGGACCGCTCGGAACGGCCCCTGCGGGCCCGCACAGCACTCGGTCACACTAAAGCCGCAGCTGGCGCCCTCTGCACGACCGGCTCGGGCTCGCCAGACCGGTCGGACCGGCCCCTGGGGACCCCCACAACACTTGCTCACACTAAAGCCGCAGCTGGAGGCCTCTGCAGGACCGGCTCGGGCTCTCCGGAACGGTCAGCCCGGCCCCTGCGTGCCCAAACAGGACTCGGTCTCACTGCAGGTGCGGCTGGTGGCCTGTACAGGACCAGCTCAGGCTCGCCGGACTGGTCACCCGGACCCCTGCGTGCCCCCACCGGACTTGGCCTCCTCCGCAGCTGTGGCTGGAGCATGCTGAAGGAGCCGGTCCTGGTCGCCGGACCGGTCAGACCGGCCCGTGCCGGCCCGCACAGCACTCGGTCACACTAAAGCCGCAGCTGGCTCCCTCTGCACGACCGGCTCGGGCACGCCAGACCGGTCAGACCGGCCCCTGGGGACCCCCACAACACTTGGTCACACTAAAGCCGCAGCTGGAGGCCTCTGCAGGACCGGCTCGGGCTCTCCGGAACTGTCGGCCCGGCCCCTGTGTGCCCCACAGGACTCGGTTTCACTGCAGGTGCGGCTGGTGGCCTCTGCAGGACCGGCTCGGGCCCTCCGGAACGGTCAGCCCGGCCCCTGCGTGCCCCCACCCGACTCGGCCTCCTCCGCAGCTGCGGCTGGAGCATGCTGAAGGAGCCGGTCCCGGTCGCCGGACCGCTCGGACCGGCCCCTGCGGGCCCGCACAGCACTCGGTCACACTAAAGCCGCAGCTGGCGCCCTCTGCAGGACCGGCTCGGGCTCGCCAGACCGGTCGGACCGGCCCCTGGGGACCCCCACAACACTTGGTCACACTAAAGCCGCAGCTGGAGGCCTCTGCAGGACCGGCTCGGGCTCTCCGGAACTGTCGGCCCGGCCCCTGTGTGCCCCACAGGACTCGGTCTCACTGCAGGTGCGGCTGGTGGCCTGTACAGGACTAGCTCAGGCTCGCCGGACTGGTCACCCGGAGCCCTGCGTGCCTCCACCGGACTCGGCCTCCTCCGCAGCTGCGGCTGGAGCATGCTGAAGGAGCCGGTCCCGGTCGCCGGACCGCTCGGACCGGCCCCTGCGGGCCCGCACAGCACTCGGTCACAGTAAAGCCGCAGCTGGCGCCCTCTGCAGGACCGGCTCGGGCTCGCCAGACCGGTCGGACCGGCCCCTGGGGACCCCCACAACACTTGGTCACACTAAAGCCGCAGCTGGAGGCCTCTGCAGGACCGGCTCGGGCTCTCCGGAACTGTCGGCCCGGCCCCTGTGTGCCCCACAGGACTCGGTCTCACTGCAGGTGCGGCTGGTGGCCTGTACAGGACTAGCTCAGGCTCGCCGGACTGGTCACCCGGAGCCCTGCGTGCCTCCACCGGACTCGGCCTCCTCCGCAGCTGTGGCTGGAGCATGCTGAAGGAGCCGGTCCTGGTCGCCGGACCGGTCAGACCGGCCCGTGCGGGCCCGCACAGCACTCGGTCACACTAAAGCCGCAGCTGGCTCCCTCTGCACGACCGGCCCGGGCTCGCCAGACCGGTCAGACCGGCCCCTGGGGACCCCCACAACACTTGGTCACACTAAAGCCGCAGCTGGAGGCCTCTGCAGGACCGGCTCGGGCTTGCCAGACCGGTCGGCCCAGCCCCTGCGTGCCCCACAGGACTCGGTTTCATTGCAGGTGCGGCTGCAGGCCTCTGCAGGACCGGCTCGGGCTCTCCGGAACGGTCAGCCCGGCCCCTGCGTGCCCCCACCCGACTCGGCCACCTCCGCAGCTGCGGCTGGAGCATGCTGAAGGAGCCGGTCCCGGTCGCCGGACCGCTCAGACCGGCCCGTGCGGGCCCGCACAGCACTCGGTCACACTAAAGCCGCAGCTGGCTCCCTCTGCACGACCGGCTCGGGCTACGCCAGACCGGTCAGACCGGCCCCTGGGGACCCCCACTACACTTGGTCACACTAAAGCCGCAGCTGGAGGCCTCTGCAGGACCGGCTCGGGCTTGCCAGACCGGTCGGCCCAGCCCCTGCGTGCCCCACAGGACTCGGTTTCATTGCAGGTGCGGCTGCAGGCCTCTGCAGGACCGGCTCGGGCTCTCCGGAACGGTCAGCCCGGCCCCTGCGTGCCCCCACCCGACTCGGCCTCCTCCGCAGCTGCGGCTGGAGCATGCTGAAGGAGCTGGTCCCGGTCGCCGGACCGCTCGGACCGGCCCCTGCGGGCCCGCACAGCACTCGGTCACACTAAAGCCGCAGCTGGCGCCCTCTGCAGGACCGGCTCGGGCTCGCCAGACCGGTCGGACCGGCCCCTGGGGACCCCCACAACACTTGGTCACACTAAAGCCGCAGCTGGAGGCCTCTGCAGGACCGGCTCGGGCTCTCCGGAACTGTCGGCCCGGCCCCTGTGTGCCCCACAGGACTCGGTCTCACTGCAGGTGCGGCTGGTGGCCTGTACAGGACTAGCTCAGGCTCGCCGGACTGGTCACCCGGAGCCCTGCGTGCCTCCACCGGACTCGGCCTCCTCCGCAGCTGCGGCTGGAGCATGCTGAAGGAGCCGGTCCCGGTCGCCGGACCGCTCGGACCGGCCCCTGCGGGCCCGCACAGCACTCGGTCACACTAAAGCCGCAGCTGGCGCCCTCTGCAGGACCGGCTCGGGCTCGCCAGACCGGTCGGACCGGCCCCTGGGGACCCCCACAACACTTGGTCACACTAAAGCCGCAGCTGGAGGCCTCTGCAGGACCGGCTCGGGCTCTCCGGAACTGTCGGCCCGGCCCCTGTGTGCCCCACAGGACTCGGTTCTCACTTGCAGGTGCGGCTGGTAGGCCTGTACAGGACCGGCTCAGGGCTCTCCGGAACGGTCAGCCCGGCCCCTGCGTGCCTCCACCCGACTCGGCCACCTCCGCAGCTGCGGCTGGAGCATGCTGAAGGAGCCGGTCCCGGTCGCCGGACCGCTCAGACCGGCCCGTGCGGGCCCGCACAGCACTCGGTCACACTAAAGCCGCAGCTGGCTCCCTCTGCACGACCGGCTCGGGCTCGCCAGACCGGTCAGACCGGCCCCTGGGGACCCCCACTACACTTGGTCACACTAAAGCCGCAGCTGGAGGCCTCTGCAGGACCGGCTCGGGCTTGCCAGACCGGTCGGCCCAGCCCCTGCGTGCCCCACAGGACTCGGTTTCATTGCAGGTGCGGCTGCAGGCCTCTGCAGGACCGGCTCGGGCTCTCCGGAACGGTCAGCCCGGCCCCTGCGTGCCCCCACCCGACTCGGTCACACAGCAGTAGTGGCTGGAGGCCTGTGCAGGACCGGCTCGGGCTCGCCGTACCAGTCGGCCCAGCCCCTGTGTGCCCCGCAGGACTCGGTCTCACTGCCGGTTCGGCTGGTGGCCTGTACAGGACTGGCTCAGGCTTTCCTTACCGGTCACCCTGACCCCTGCGTGCCCCCACCGGACTCGGCCACCTCCGCAGCTGTGGCTGGAGCATGCTGAAGGAGTTGGTCCCCATCGCCGGACCGGTCTGATCGGCCCCTGCGGGCCCGCACAGCACTCGGGCACACTAAAACCGCAGCTGGTGCCCTCTGCAGGACCGTCTCGGGCTCGCCAGACCGGTCGGACCGGCCCCTGGGGACCCCCACAACGCTCTGTCACACTAAAGCCGCAGCTGGAGGCCTCTGCAAGACCGGCTCGGGCTTGCCAGACCGGTCAGCCTGGCCTTTGCGTGCCCCAACAGGACTCGGTCAAACTGCAGCAGTGGCTGGAGGCCTCTGCTGGACTGGCTCCGGCTCTCTGGAACGGTCAGCCCGGCCCCTGTGTGCCCCCACAGGACTAGGTCTCACTGCAGGTGCGGCTGCAGGCCTCTGCAGGACCGGCTCGGGCTCGCCGGACCGGTCGGCCCGGCCCCTGCATGCCCCAACAGGACTCGGTCACACTGCAGCCGTGGCTGGAGGCCTACGCAGGACCGGCTCGGACCCTCCGGACCGGTCGGCCCGGCCCTTGCAGGCCCCGAAAAAAATCAGTCTCATGGCAGCCGCAGCTGGAGATCGCTGCCGGGGCGTCTCGTGTACTCCTACACGGTCTACTTGGCCCCGACCGACTCGCACACTCCGCGGCGGCAGCTCGATGTCTCTGCCGGGGAGGCTCGAAAACGGCGGAACGGTCTACCAGGCCCCGGCAGACTTCCTCCGGCTCGGTCGCTCCGCGGCGGCGGCTAGAGGTCGCTGCCGGGGCGGCTGGGTCACGGCGGAACGGTCTACCCGGCCCCGGAGGGTTCCGAGCCGCTTCACCTGTTGTGGCCGCTAGAGGTCGCTGCCGCGTAAATGTCGGGTACGCCGGCCACGTCTACCCGGCCAGGACGGACTTGGTCGCTTCGAAGCGGCGGCGGCTGGAGGTTGCTGCGGGAGCCGCTCCCGGTCGCCGGACCGGTCGGCCCGGCCCCTGCGGGCGCCGAGCGACACGGTCGTTCGGCGGCGGCGGCTGGGTACCGTGGCAGGATCGGCTCGGGTTCGCCGGACCGGTGGTCCCGGCCCGACGGGCACGGGCCACTCGGCCGTTCCGCGGCAATGGGTGGAGACTCGTGTAAGACCGTCTCACGTTCGCCGGATCGGTCGGCCAGGCCCCGTCCGACTCGGTCGCTTCGCGGAGGTAGCTGGAGGTCGCTGCCGTGGCGGCTGGGGCACGGCGGGACGGTCTACCTTGCCCCGGCAGGCTGCGTCCGGCTCGGTCGCTCCGCGGCGGCAGCTAGAGGTCGCTGCCGGGGCGGCTGGGGCACGGCGGAAAGGTCTACCCGGCCCCGGCGGGCCCCGTCCGCCTCGGTCGCTCCGCGGCGGCTGCTAGGGGTCGCTGCCGGGCTGCTGGGGCACGGCGGAAAGGTCTACCCGGCCCCGGCGGGCCCCGTCCGGCTCGGTCGCTCCGCGGCGGCTGCTAGAGGTCGCTGCCGGGGCGGCTGGGGCACGGCGGAAAGGTCTACCCGGCCCCGGCGGGCCCCGTCCGGCTCGGTCGCTCCGCGGCGGCGTCTAGAGGTCGCTGCCGTGTCGACTCGGAAACGGCAGAACGGTCTACCGGGCCCCGGCAGGCTGCGTCCGGCTCGGTCGCTTCGCGGCGGCGGCTAGAGGTCGCTGCCGGGGCGGCTGGGGCACGGCGGGACGGTCTACCCGGGTCCGGCAGGCTTCGTCCGCCTCGGTCGCTCCGCGGAGGAGGCTAGGGGTCGCTGCCGGGGCGGTTCGGAAACGGCGGGACGGTCTACCCGGCTCCGGCGGTCCCCGTCCGGCTCGGTCTCTCCGCGGCGGCGTCTAGGGGTCGCTGCCGGGGCGTCTCGGAAGCGGCGGGACGGTCTACCGGGCTCCGGCAGGCTTCGTCCGGCTCGGTCGCTCCGCGGCGGCGGCTAGAGGTCGCTGCCGGGGCGGCTGGGTCACGGCGGAACGGTCTACCCGGCCCCGGAGGGTTCCGAGCCGCTTCACCTGTTGTGGCCGCTAGAGGTCGCTGCCGCGTAAATGTCGGGTACGCCGGCCACGTCTACCCGGCCAGGACGGACTTGGTCGCTTCGCGGCGGCGGCTGGAGGTTGCTGCGGGAGCCGCTCCCGGTCGCCGGACCGGTCGGCCCGGCCCCTGCGGGCGCCGAGCGACACGGTCGTTCGGCGGCGGCGGCTGGGGACCGTGGCAGGAGCGGCTCGGGCTCGCCGGACCGGTGGTCCCGGCCCCGTCCGACTCGGTCGCTTCGCGGAGGTGGCTGGAGGTCGCTGCCGTGGCGGCTGGGGCACGGCGGAACGGTCTACCCGGCTCCGGCGGGCTGCGTCCGCCTCGGTCGCTGCCGTGGCGGCTGCTAGGGGTCGCTGCCGGGGTGGCTGGGGCACGGCGGAACGGTCTACCCGGGTCCGGCGGGCCCCGTCCGCCTCGGTCGCTCCGCGGAGGAGGCTAGGGGTCGCTGCCGGGGCGTCTCGGAAACGGCGGGACGGTCTACCTTGCCCCGGCAGGCTTCGTCCGGCTCGGTCGCTCCGCGGCGGCGGCTAGAGGTCGCTGCCGTGTCGGCTCGGAAACGGCGGAACGGTCTACCCGGCCCCGGCAGGCTGCGTCCGGCTCGGTCGCTCCGCGGCGGCGGCTAGAGGTCGCTGCCGGGGCGGCTGGGAAACGGCGGGACGGTCTACCCGGCCCCGGCGGTCCCCGTCCGACTTGGTCGCTCCGCGGCGGCGGCTAGAGGTCGCTGCCGGGGCGTCTCGGAAACGGCGGGACGGTCTACCTTGCCCCGGCAGGCTTCGTCCGGCTCGGTCTCTCCGCGGCGGCGGCGGCTAGGGGTCGCTGCCGGGGCGGCTCGGAAACGGCGGCACGGTCTACCCGGCTCCGGCGGTCCCCGTCCGGCTCGGTCGCTCCGCGGCGGCGGCTAGGGGTCGCTGCCGGGGCGGCTGGGTCACGGCGGAACGGTCTACCCCGCCCCGGAGGGTTCCGAGCCGCTTCACCTGTTGTGGCCGCTAGAGGTCGCTGCCGCGTAAATGTCGGGTACGCCGGCCACGTCTACCCGGCCAGGACGGACTTGGTCGCTTCGCGGCGGCGGCTGGAGGTTGCTGCGGGAGCCGCTCCCGGTCGCCGGACCGGTCGGCCCGGCCCCTGCGGGCGCCGAGCGACACGGTCGTTCGGCGGCGGCGGCTGGGGACCGTGGCAGGAGCGGCTCGGGCTCGCCGGACCGGTGGTCCCGGCCCCGTCCGACTCGGTCGCTTCGCGGAGGTGGCTGGAGGTCGCTGCCGTGGCGGCTGGGGCACGGCGGAACGGTCTACCCGGCTCCGGCGGGCTGCGTCCGCCTCGGTCGCTGCCGTGGCGGCTGCTAGGGGTCGCTGCCGGGGTGGCTGGGGCACGGCGGAACGGTCTACCCGGGTCCGGCGGGCCCCGTCCGCCTCGGTCGCTCCGCGGAGGAGGCTAGGGGTCGCTGCCGGGGCGTCTCGGAAACGGCGGGACGGTCTACCTTGCCCCGGCAGGCTTCGTCCGGCTCGGTCGCTCCGCGGCGGCGGCTAGAGGTCGCTGCCGTGTCGGCTCGGAAACGGCGGAACGGTCTACCCGGCCCCGGCAGGCTGCGTCCGGCTCGGTCGCTCCGCGGCGGCGGCTAGAGGTCGCTGCCGGGGCGGCTGGGAAACGGCGGGACGGTCTACCCGGCTCCGGCGGGCCCCGTCCGACTTGGTCGCTCCGCGGAGGAGGCTAGGGGTCGCTGCCGGGGCGTCTCGGAAACGGCGGGACGGTCTACCTTGCCCCGGCAGGTTTCGTCCGGCTCGGTCTCTCCGCGGCGGCAGCGGCTAGGGGTCGCTGCCGGGGCGGCTCGGAAACGGCGGCACGGTCTACCCGGCTCCGGCGGTCCCCGTCCGGCTCGGTCGCTCCGCGGCGGCGGCTAGGGGTCGCTGCCGGGGCGGCTGGGGCACGGCGGAACGGTCTACCTGGTCCCGGCGGGCACCGTCCGGCTCGGTCTCTCCGCGGCGGCGGCGGCTAGGGGTCGCTGCCGGGGCGTCTCGGAAACGGCGGAACGGTCTACCCGGGTGCTACCGTCTCGCGCTCTCCGCGGCGGCGGCTAGAGGTCGCTGCCGGGGCGGCTTGCGATCCGCGTCCAGGTCTACCCCGTTTCGGATTGTCTTGGCCGCTCTGGCTGTGGGGGGGGGGCGCTACAGCTCCGGAGCTGCCAGAGGCGTCGCTGTAATTTTGTACCTCCAGTTACGTCGAGGTAAACCTCGGCTGCCGTCGGAGCCGCTGCCGGTAGTCGGCGCCTATGGGACTAGAACGTTTTTTTCGGATGCCTTATATGTTCGTCTGTAGGAGCGAGTGAGGACTCGGCTCCGGTAGTGGCGGTGAGCGGGCGCTCGCGAGCAGGGTTGACCGGCCGGCCGCCTAGAGAGGGGATCGGCGGCGGCGGCGGCGGCTTTCTCGGGCATCGGTTCGTTCGATCGGTCCGGTCGCTTCGGTTTGTCCGTCGCTCCTCATCCCGCAGCTCTGTCCTGGGCTAAGGCGGTTTTGCAGGCGAGCAGCGAAAAAAAGCCGGAGAAGGCGAGAGAGAGGCAAGAGGCAAGCCGGCTCCCGCGCCGCCAGGGCGAAGGCGAGAGAGAGAGGGAGAGAGAGACGAGAAGGGCACGGGCCGGTCTGCCGGCACCCGAACGTAGGATGGCCGGGGGCGTCCCCGGCGGGTCCCGCCGCGATGGAAGAGGGGGACCCGGAGGTCGTAGGTCGTGGCGGCGTCGCCTCGTCCTCCTTTCGCACCGCATTCTCACCCGCACGCGGGAGCCCCGGCCGATTCGTGGCGCTCCTCGGGCGCGTCGGGGAGGCTTCCCGGCGGGCCGGCTCTATCCCGCTCCCCGGCTCGTTCGGGGGTGGCGTGGGGCGGGCCGGTGTTCAGGCACGGGCGAGCACCTCTCGTCGGACGTTGCCCACGCACACCCACCTGCACGTGCGCGTGCGGTCTTTCCGCCGCGCCTGGGGAAGGGCTCGCGCCTTCTCCCTCCTTCCTTTCTCCTCCCCCCCACCCCCTTTCTCCCACCGATCGATGAGGCCACTCGGGTCGCGTCGGAGAGGGCCCCCGGCGGGCCGGCGCTCCGCGCTCCCCTGTCCCAGGGAAGCCGCGGCGGCGTCCGGTGTTCAGGCACGGGCGGCCTCCTCTCCAGTTCGCTTCCGTCGTTCGCGAGGTGAGGCGCTCGCCCGCTTGGGCCGAGGGCGGCGGCGGGCGGCGGCTTCGGGGCGCGTGGCCTCGCCGTGCCGACTCGTCTGTCCGCCCGCCCTGTCGGTGCCCCAGGGCTCGCCCGACCGAATCCAGCTGTGTGACGGCCGAGCGGCCCCGCGAGCCGCAGGCGTACCCATTTCGTTGTGAGCGAGGCGTCGGCGCTGCCCTCGTTTCGGGGCCCGGCGAGTGCCGGCCGCGAGCAGCAAGCCGGCGGGGTGGCAACCGAGGGAAACCGCGGGGAACCGAGGCGAAGCGAGCAGCAGCAGAAGAAGAAGGAACGAGAAGACAACGGGGGGCTGCGCCCGGCCGAGCGGGCGAGCCCGGAGCAGCGCGGCGCGTCCCGCTCCGGATCCGTCGGGGTGTGGGGGCCGGGGGCGTCCGCCGGCCTCTCCTCCGCCTTCGGGCCGCCGCAGCCCGTGTCGGTTTTCCTGCCGCGTCCCCGCCCGCTGCGGAGCGTGCCGCCCCGGGAAAGGGTCTCCGATCGTGGGGTCGCGCCCGTCTCGAGGTCGCGTTCTCCTCTAGCACATCCGTCTCCGGCGGCGGGGCTTCGTTTCCCCGCCGCTTCTCCGCCGGTCCCGGAGGGCGGGTCAGCCCCGGCCGGCCGTGCGGCGCGAGCGCGAGTCCGGCTCCCGCGGGGGGGGCCCGGAGCGTGCCGCCGAAAGCAGCTGCGCAGCGGTCCCCGCTCCTTCCCCGCGGGGGGGTAGGTCGGCGGGGCCGCCCCGGGGATCGGGCGCGCCTCTCCGTCGTGGTCGGCGAGCGAGCGAGCGAGGGAACGACGGAGGGCCGCCCGCCCCGCCGAGAGGCGTTCGCCCCGGCGGCCGCCGCCGTCCGAGGCCTACGGTCAAGGGCCAGACGGAAAGCCGAGCGAGGAGGAGGTTCTACGGAGAGAGAGAGAGGAGAGGTGAGCCGGCGCAAGACGCGCGTCCAAGGTTTTCGTCGGCGGACGCCCGTCGTAGTTCCGACCATAAACGATGCCGACTCGCGATCCGGCGCGTTATTCCCATGACTCCCGGACCCAAGTCTTTGGTTTCCGGGGGGAGTATGGTTGCAAAGCTGAAACTTAAAGGAATTGACGGAAGGGCACCACCAGGAGTGGAGCCTGCGGCTTAATTTGACTCAACACGGGAAACCTCACCCGGCCCGGACACGGACAGGATTGACAGATTGAGAGCTCTTTCTCGATTCCGTGGGTGGTGGTGCATGGCCGTTCTTAGTTGGTGGAGCGATTTGTCTGGTTAATTCCGATAACGAACGAGACTCTGGCATGCTAACTAGTTACGCGACCCCCGAGCGGTCGGCGTCCAACTTCTTAGAGGGACAAGTGGCGTTCAGCCACCCGAGATTGAGCAATAACAGGTCTGTGATGCCCTTAGATGTCCGGGGCTGCACGCGCGCTACACTGACTGGCTCAGCTTGTGTCTACCCTACGCCGGCAGGCGCGGGTAACCCGTTGAACCCCATTCGTGATGGGGATCGGGGATTGCAATTATTCCCCATGAACGAGGAATTCCCAGTAAGTGCGGGTCATAAGCTCGCGTTGATTAAGTCCCTGCCCTTTGTACACACCGCCCGTCGCTACTACCGATTGGATGGTTTAGTGAGGTCCTCGGATCGGCCCCGGCGGGGTCGGCCACGGCCCTGCCGGAGCGTCGAGAAGACGGTCGAACTTGACTATCTAGAGGAAGTAAAAGTCGTAACAAGGTTTCCGTAGGTGAACCTGCGGAAGGATCATTACCGGGGCCGAGGCCGGGCGTCCGGCCGAGCCGTGGCACGAGCGCGCGCGGGGGCGCGCAGCCTTCCTTCCCTTCCCCGAGCCCGCTCCGCGCGGAGCGCGGCTCCTCTCCCCCGGTCGAAACGGGGAAAGAAAAAAAAACACCGCAAGTCGCTCCGCGCGCCTGCCGGCGAGAGAGAAGGGAGACGAGGGCGCGGAGCGCAGCTCCGGGGGGGAGGCGCGTGTGGGGCGCGCGCTCCGGCGCGTCTCTCTCCCCCCCCGGCGCCGGTCCGCCGTCGGTCCGCACGCCGCGGGTCCGGTCCGTCCGGTCGCCTCGCCGGCGCGCGCCCGCGCGCGCGCGTCCCGCGGGCCTCGCCCGGGTCGCCGCGCTCCGGAGCGTCCCGCGGCCGAGTCCCGCTCCGACCGCGGGGTCGGGGTCGGGAGGTGGCGGCGGTGCGGAGGGTGGAAGGACGGCTCCCCGCTTCGTCGCTCGGCCGGAAACTCGCCACCGGCCCCCGCCGCTGTCGACGCCGGCACCCCGAGTCCGCTCGAGGGAAGCCGCGCGGGCGGCCGCGCGCGGGGGAGGCGGCGGGGGCGGGTCCGAGCGCGGGGCGCGGGAAGTCGGCCGCTTCCCCCGGCCTCACCCCCCCACCCCCTTCGCCCGCCCGTCGCGGGGACGGGGCCGGGTCGCGGGCGGCTGCGGAGCCGGCCCGACTCCGGGCGAGCGCCGGAGGGACGCGCGCGCCGCGTACGCGCGGCAGGCGCGAGGTGCCCCGGGCGGCTTCGGTCCCGCGCGGGCGGTCCGAGCCTCGCGGCTCCTCCCGGGTGCAGCTGCCGCCCGGCGCCGGGTTGCCGAGGGAAACCCCGGCCCCGGGAGGAACGCGAGGTGGTGGCGGCGGACGTCGGGCGCGCCCCCGCGGGCGGACGCTCCCCCGAGGGCGCCGGGGCCGGCTGGCGGGTGCCGGGTCTCCCCTCGGCGCCCCGTCCCGCCCCGCCGAGCGGGGCGGGCGGGGGAGGCACCCCCGCGGGGCCTTCGGGTCGTTTCCCCTCACCCCAGGGCCAGGTACCTAGCGTCCGCGCCTCCGCGCGTCCGGGGGGCGGGGAGGAGGAGCGCGGCGGCGGTCCCGAGCGGGCCGCGTCGCCCACACCCCCCCTCCTCCCCCCCGGGCCGCGGAATGCCGGGCGGAGGTTTAAAGACTCGGGCGGCCCGCGGCGCGCGCCGCGAGGTCTCGGGGCCGGGGGCGGTCTTCTGCCCGCCGGCGTGGACGCCGGGATGGAAGAGAGGAGCCGGGCGGGGCGCGCGGCGCGCCCCGCCGGCCCTCCTCCCTCCCGAGCCCGCCGGCGGCCGTCGGCCGTCGCCGCGCCCTCGGTCCTCCGCGGGGCGGGGCCTGGCCGGAGTAGGGGGTCATCCCGTCCCCCCCTCTCCGCGTCTCGGTCTCGGGCGGAGACTCGGCGCGCGCGCGGGCGCG
>NC_052547.1:1211372-1270498 GCF_016699485.2 Gallus gallus
AGCAGCCATGGGGACGGCCATGTCTGGTGGCTGGGGCCGTGCTGGTGGCACTGGTGGCATTGGGAGCACGACGGACCACTGGCACCAGGCCCTCAGGTGAGCTCGGAGTCATGGTGTGGGGATGGCCACTGGGAGGCAGGGGATGGAAGGGCGAAAGGAAGGAAGGAAGAGCAAGGAAGGAAGGGGGGGAAGGAAGCAGAGAGGGAGGATGGAAGGAGTTAAGGAAGGAAGGAAGGAAGAAAGGAGGGAAGGAAAGAAGGAAAGGAGGAGGGGAAGGAACGAAACATAACTAAAAAATGAGGATATTGGCAGTGGGCCGGTGCACTGTAAAAAAATTTGAGATGAAAAGGGCAATAAATGGTGCAGAGGAGCCATCGTGGGGTGAGTGAAATGTGTATCAATGTGTTAATGTATGCATAACCAAAATAAGTAAAGACTGCATAACCAGACGCCCATAGGCACCAATGCAGCTCTTTAGCCACGCCCCTAATCGCCTTATTGGTTAAACACGCCCCCGCCCTTGCCACGCCCCCCAAGCATTCCTGACCACGCCCCCTTTGCTTGAGCCACGCCCCACCATTCGCCTGCCCTAAACCAGCCACGCCCGTTGCCTCTAACCACGCCCCTTTGTGCCGTTGGCCCCCCCCTTTTCGTCTGGCCCCGCCCCCCGTCGCTCTTTGCCCGCCCCGCGCCCGGTGCCGCTCCCGCACCCACGGAACGGACCCGCACCGCGGTCCCTCGGATCCGGACCCAGTTCCGGCCCCGGACTCACGGGCCCGCTGCCACACCCGGACCCGCACCGCGGGCCCATGGACCCGGACCCGCGTCCCGGAGCCCCGCAGTCGGAACCGGAACCGCGCTCCGGACTCGCGGAACCAGACCCGAACCCCGGCCCGAAGCCGCGGCTCGGAGCTGCGGGCGCGGGCCCCGGATCCGTGAGCGGACTCCGAGCCGAATCGCGGTCCCGAGGACCCGGACCCGGATCAGCGGCCCGGCCCTGCGGAAACCGGTTCCGGCCCCGGCGCCCGCCCCGTGCCCTTGGTTCCTGGAGGGCCGCTGCCGTTTCGGGCCGCGCTGCCGCCATCCGCACCCGGGGCAGAGTCCGAGCGCCGTCCCGGAACCGAAACCGGAACCGAACCGGAGGAAACCGGGAGCGGCGGGGAAGAAGCCGCCGCTGCGCCGGCGCCGCCGCCGTCGTCAGCCGCCTCCGCTGGGGACCCACGAGTGGACCCCGAGGCCGCCACCGTGGAGTACCGCGACCGCTTCGTGGGCGTCGTGGAGCGGCCGCTGCCGGAGTTCTTCACGGGGCCGCTGTGCGACGCGGGGCCGCGGACCTGGCGGTGCCCGAACACCGCATCGTGCGCATCCGTTACCTGTGGGTGCTGCGTGTGGGACCGGGAGAAACCGCATCGATCGAGTGTTCGGGTCGGGGGGGGGGATGGGGACCATGCGGGAGGTGCTGGAGGAGCTGGGGAGGCTGTGGGGAGTGAGTGGAGGGGGTGGGACGAACCCGCAGAGCGCCGTCGGGGGCCCTTCTGTACCCTGAAGGTGACGGTGTGAGGTCCCCTCCGCATGGGGATGTGGGCATGCGGACACCTGGAGCCCTTGGCTGCTGTGATGTGGGCACGAGGGTCCCTGGTGTACCTCGCAGAAGGTGACACTGAGGTCCCGTGCCCGTGGGGACGTGGATCCCAAGTGAGGTGGCGCTGTGGATGTGGCTAAAAGGACATGGGGGGCGCTTCTGTACCCCAGAAATGGCACCAAAATCCCCTTGGCACTGGGACGAGGACTACGTGGGGGTGTGGATGTTGGGTCGTCGTGGCCGTGGGGTCATGGAGATGGGGGAATGTGGACACGAGGGGCCCTTCTGTACCCTAACCTGCCACCTCCATTAGCCACTGGGACAACACTACGGGAATGTGAAGGCCTCACCCCATTCTGTAGACCCGTGGTGACAGTGAGATCCTCTCAGCATTGGGGATGTGGGGGAACCTTCTGTGCCGCGAAGATGTGGAGATGGACACTTGGACCCAGAAGTGACAATGATGTCCCTTTGGCATCGGGGATGTGGACATAGGGGGCCCTTCTTAATGCACCGAAAGTGACACTGGGGACCCCTCAGCACTGAGGATAGGGGCACCTGGACAAGGCCACCGGGGTCCTTTTGTCAGAGGGATGAGGATGCATGGGGCATCCTTTCTGTACCCCGAAGAGAGTGACAGTGAGGTCTCCTTGCCTCCGGGGAACAACGATTATGGGGACATAACACCTGGACCCATTCTGTCCCCCAGTGGTGACACAGAGGTCCCCTTGGCACTGGGGCCGTGGACACATAGGTCCCCTGGCTGTAGGGATGTGGGGGTTCCCTTCTGTACCCCAAAGGTGATGCCGAAGCCCCCTGAGCACTGGGACAACACTATAGGAACATGGACACAGGGTCCCCTCTGTCCATGGGGGTACGTTCAGTACCCAAGAAATGGCCCCCAAATCCCTTGGGTGCTGGGGACGAAGACATGGATACATGGACACTGGGGCCTCTGGCCATGGGTTATGGACATGAGGGTCCCTTCTGTACCCCAAAAATCCAGCACCGAAGAGGGCACCCTCACCAAAGCAATAGTGAATAGGTGATCCCAGCGTCGCATGGGATTTTGTTTCCTCATTGTTCTGTCCAAAAAAAAAGGGAGAATTGGTTAAAAAGCGTCTGTGTGGGTGGGGGCAGCGTGTGGGAGCGGGGCCTCCTTCCCAGGAGGGAAGGTAAAGCAATGGGAGAAGTGCTGAATACGGCAAAGTCGGTGTATGATGGGAGAAGTGGGGTGCAATGAAGGGCAGGAAATGTGGACGGAATAGAAGAAAAGCAGAGAAGAGGATCTAATAGAGAGATGTGTGACGGCACAAAGATGACTTTCCTAAATAGGATCAGTTCCTGCAGATTTATTGGGGTGAGACTTCTTGTCCTCCCCATGTGCACGGTGAGCAGAACTGCAGAAGGTGCAGTGCCCGGAACCTGGCTGCACCCGTCCCAATGGCTCAGGGTAACTCAAAGAGAAGAGCACATCGGAGCAAAGCTTTCAGACATCCCCTTGGCAAATGCCAGCTCGTTGTGTAGATGAAGATCTCAGCAGGAGAAATAAAGGGGAAAAAAACGCACTCCGATCCAAAACTTGTTCTTGTTGTTTTGACAGCGTGGGCACTGACAAAGCAGGAGACTGCTCCTCATTGACCAACCTCATATGAACGGAAAGGAGAAAGCGAGGAAACGAAGAGATGTTAAGCACAGGTGGATAAGATGGGTGGATGGAGAACCTCTCCCATAGCACTGACCCACGGCGGTCCCTGCAGAGGCTGAGCTCTGAGCTCCCAAACTCGGCGGTTCGGAGCTGGCTGTGCACTCTGTGTGCTGCCATACAGATCCGGAACCATTGGCTGTGAGAAGGCAGAGCTCAGGATCCTTAGGAGCTCCCAAACCCGGATTTGGGGAGAGCAGACTGCGGCCTCTCGTGGATCTACCTGGACCTGTGTGTTAATGGCCGGAGGAAGGAGGGCCCAAAGGAGCAGGTTGGTGCTCGAGGAGCTGCTCAGAAGCTCAAAAACCAACGGAATTGGTCAAAAATGCCACGATTGGGACAAGGAGCTCCTGGCCAAGCCCCAGCACAGAAAGGAAGCGCACCGAGGCCCGCGGGGACAGGGAAGATGGGGAGCACATGGAGACTGTGTCAGACGTGCAGAGATAACGTCAGCAGAGCCAGAGCTCAGCTGAATTGAACTGGCGGGGGGGTAGCAAAGACTTCTGTTTGTACATAGGGGGCAAAAGAAGGGCTGAGGGAAACATGGATGTCGTGCTGACATGGGACACGAAAGAGGCTGAGGTACAAAAGCCTTCATCAGCTCGGTGGTAAGCAGCAAGGCTGCCCTTCGGGAATCATAGATCATAGAATCCCAGAGCTGGAGAGCTGGGGAGAAGGGAAGGGTGCAGCAAAGGATGTGCTCCCATGGCTGAACAGCACTGGGTCACGCAGAGGGCCCTGAGAGATGCAGCCGTGGATGCTGGGAGCTGGCACCCTCACAGCGAGGCCTTCATCATCCCTGAGCGGTGTTACTGGGAGACGGTCCTGGAAGCTGCAAACGTCACCCCGAGCTCCAAGAAGGGCCCCGGGAGCAAAGGGCTTCACCGTGGGGCCTGCGAAGGCACTGGAGCAGCTCATCCCAGGCACCATTCTCAGGCACATGAGGGGGAGGAAACCATCAGCACAGATTCAGCGAGGACAGGCGATGTCTGACTTGGGGAACCCCTCTGACAATGCACGCGGCAGCCTGATGGGTGAGAGCAGAGCAGTGGATACCCACCACGGGGCCCCATCCAGGCCCTGAGCTGCTGAACGGGACACGATTCCCCCCACCCAAATCAGACACCACGCAGGCTGAGCTGCAAACCAGCAATCCACAGTGCTGTGGTTTATTGACTTGAAGGGCATCACACGAAGAGCGCAAAGAATTTGGCAGAAAAAAACTCCCCTTCTGCTCCAACTTGTTCTTGGCTGTCAGATGGGTTGTGGGGGGCTGAGCTTCGGTTGAAGGATGCCCAATTTGCTGCTGTAACTCCGGTCAGATTTGATATATGAACGATCACAATGATGTACCAGTTAGCAAGAAGCTATGGTGCTGTGCCTCGTGTTACATTCAGATAGGGCTGGAAAGAAAGAGAGGAGGAGAAAGAGAGAGGAGAGAGATGAAGATGCACTCACTGCCCTTGTACCAGCGACGTCACGGCTGTTCCTCCAGTTGTGGGGCGCCTCCTATGTTCCTATGACCTTTGCTTTCCTGTGTTCCTCAGCTCCCACATGTGGTGGAGCTGAGTCCTTGTTCTGAACGTCCCAGCACATCAGCCTGGGGTCTCAGGTCGGCGTCTGAGGACTGAAGGAAATGGCTGCCTCACCTCACAAATCCACCTGCTTCACCACTCCGCATCTCATTACTGTTCGGGTCTCTTTTGCACTTCTACGGACTGTTTGGAACACTCTTTTCTGCTCGGCCTCTTCCAGAGCCTCTGCCCGTCCCTGAGCCCGGAACCCGGCGCTCTCCTCCCAGTGGGTCTGCAATGGTATCTTCCCAAAGCGATGCACAGCGCTCTGCCCAGAGGTCCACCTCTGCTCACGAGGTGGACATTTCAATGGGTCATCCCCAGAAATAACGCACAGAGTGGAGCAGAGGAGCACACACTGCGTCAGCCCGAGGAGATGCAGGAGTCGGAGCAAACGGAGATACACACAACCACAAACTCCAAACACGTGCATGCAGGGCTGGCTACTGCAGCACAGCACTCAGATGGAAGGTTCACTTCCTGTGGGGGTGAGAAGAGATGGTGTCACGTGGGGCCACATCCCCATCCTGACTCACCACCCTGGGGGTTCAGCAGGGAGGGTTGGGCCCAGTATTGCCCCGGATGTGGGTCCAAGGGGGAGTGCAGGGAACTGGGACCGCTCCAACCACAGGGGACCCCTCCTGAGCCCCCGTTCCACACTATACCTGTGGCCGATATGCTGGATTCTCCGTCGTGGCCTGCAAGGGAGGGAGAGCAGTGAGCCCTGGCTCTGTGCTCGCTGTGGGGCACGGAGCATCATGCCACCACCACCACTGTGACCCCAAAAGCAACAAGGGGCCCCAGAGTGCCCTGACCCCAAGCACTAGCAGGGACAGTTCTGCCCTTGGCACTCACCTGCTGCTGCTTCATAACCTTCTTCTCCTTCCCTGCAGACAGAAAGAAGTGCCAGCATGGGGCTCATGTCAGACCATGGGCATTCCCAAGGGGTTCAGGCCCCACTTGCAGTTCCTGCTTTTTCTCCCCCAGCTCTCTGCTTTTACCTGACTGCTCTTCCACACCACCAATCCAACGACAGCAGCGCATGGGAATGTTTTCTCCTCCCCAGACAGGACGTGGCACAGCTGCCCCATGGCATCGCTGCTGCCTGTATGCGGAACTGCTGAGTCCCGGCCTGACCCAGCGATGGATCCCCTGGGAAAGGACCAGTCAGCTCTGGCAGCACAGGTGAAGTGATGCAGTGGTGTGAGCAGGAGGGGTGGAGCCTGGCTGCATCTCTCCTGGAACCCATTGAAGGGCTGACTGCCAGTGAGGCAGGGTGTCTGCTTGGAGATCCTCCTGTGCAGTTTTTCCCCATAAGCGGAGTGTTCTCAGATGACTGAGTGATCTTTTTCTCTTTGTCCCTTTTGCCTTTCCTCTCCTGTCTCATCCTTCCTCCTCTTTAATCTTCTTGATTGTACTGGTGCTCCTTAGCATCACTTCACCACCAGCAGCCCCCCCATAATATCACTGCTGCTTAGCACTGCCTCATCTGTTGCCACCCCTTATTGTCACAGCCCCATAGCATGCTTCATGGCATTGCTTTCCCCATGGCATTGCTGCCTGTATGGGAACGGCTGAGTCCTGGCTGACCCACTGACAGATAACCTGGAGAAAGGACCCGGTCAGCCATGTGTGAGAGGTACATTGTGTTTTTGCAGTGGAAATTTCCAGTATATTCTGTAGGTAGTGTAGGTTAAGATGATTTCACAGAGAAAGCTGCTGAACAGAGTAAAGTTGAGACTGGGGCATTCTGATCTGGGTAAATTGGCACAGACACCAGGTAAGGAAATTCTATAGGGTAGGGGAGAGCCTAGCACAGGACAGAAGGAGTGTGCAGACTGTTGGATATGTTGCCTCCTATTCCCTAAAGGTGCAGAACATACCCAAAGACAATGGGTTGCTAACAGACATTGTATGGAAACATAACGGAGCAACAGCTTCGGACCATTGTGAGCCTGAGATGCTCAACCAATGAGTGCCAGGAGAGGCTTTGCCTGTGTTGGACCCAGGGGAGATAACGGAGTGGATTTCACTGATCAGGTGCGCAAATTTCTGCCTGGCAGTAGGGGGCGTGCGCCCGTTGTTGCAATCATGGACAAACTGCTCTTCACAGAGATCTCGGCCTGATCGAATTGTAGCCTGGAGCGTGTTTCTCACAAAGCTGCAAACATCAGCCCGAGCTCCAAGGTGGGCGAGGAGGGCCCAGGGAGCAAAGGGCTTCACCGTGGTGCTGGGCATAAAGGACGGACGCTGCTTTCTGTGTGTGCTGCTGTATGCGGGACAGCCGGCATTGCAGTGGTGAATAAAACCTGCTTTGATCAGAGAGTAGTGCTCGGATCAATTCCTTGGGTATAACCAACAGGTGCGGGTTCTCCTTCCCCATGAGGCTCAGAGCCAAGCACAGCTGTGTGAGCTGGGCTCTGTACTGCGAAGGACCTCCCACAAACGCTGTGAACCAACAACAAAAAAAACAAAATGAATTTGAAATGTAGCATGACCACAGGAATGCCTGTAGCGTGGTTTGGCTCCCCAGACAGATCCTCTGCCTGCACACGCTGCTCAGCTGAATGGTACCAACACCATCTTTGGCTTCTCGCATGTCTCACATGTCAACTGCACTGAACTCCTTCCTGCTTCTCTTGCTCCTACATCTTTCCTTTTTTCCACTTTCCACTCCCCATTCTCTTCTTTTTCTCCCACCTTTCTAATCCTCCCCCCCCAGCCCCTCCTTCAGTCCTTTCTTCTATCCCCCCCATCCTAACTGTCACCCACAGCAGTCTGTGCAAACACCATACTGAAGCACAAGGTTTCCACGCTGCAGAAGGAGAACGACTGAACCATTCGTCAGAGCACAAAGCAACCAGAACCCCCAGCACACCAGAGGAGAAGGATCCCAACAAGGTAAGGCTGGGGATGGGGAACAAAAGAGCGGACTGGGTGAAAAAAAGGGAAACATAAAGAGAGAAAACCACTTCTACGAACATCTGCCCTCAGTTCTGACCCCAGCTCCCAGGAAGAGGATGTGCAGATATCGCTGCTGGAGTCCAATACTTCCACACCCGCTATGGGAGAAGGAGACAACAGGAAACATTTTTAGAGCACAAGCAGCCCGGAGCCTCTTGGGCAGAGTGGAGGACTCCATGGGGTTAATGGTGGGGACTGAGCAGGAAGGAGAGCATGGGGGAGAACAGGAGTAGAAGGAGTGCCCCACCCGCTCGCTGCTTCCCAGGTTCCTCGTGCCATGGGATGGGAAGAAGGACATCCTGTGTGCAGCTCACTGCCGTGCATGCAGCGCTGGGAGCACTCATCCTCGTGCTGGTGGTGATATTGACCGGTGAGTGCCACCAAGCGTCCCCACGGTGAGAGGAGCCTCGGGTTTGGGTACAGAGCAGGGATTTGGGGTTTCCAGCACATGGATGCGCTCCCCAAGCACAGCCTTGCTCCCACGTGCTATGGGGCAGCCACGTGGTGCCCTACACCATGCTCTGCTCAACTTTTCTAACGCCCCGGCTGCACTGTGACGTGCTGTGGCCTCCATCTCCCACCGCGGTCGGAGGGAGGTGAGAGAAATGCAGATGTCCTGCTCCCTTGCCCACATTTGTTCAATTCCTCATTTTCAGTGTGTTGGCGGGCCCCATCCCACCTTTCCAGGCTTTGCCACGTGTGCCCCAACGCTGGGTCGGATTCAGGGCCCAGGCTGTTATTTTTTGAAGGGGAGACGATTGGAGCACGCAGGGAGCAGGGGAGAGAGCCTGCCAGCACCAGACGAAGAGCGTAGAGAGCGCACCTGCGGGGACAGCATGGCGCAGAGGGGAGAGATGACAGCAGTGGTGAGCACGAAGCCCGACGTAGGCAGTGTAGGAGGCAGCGGGCGCCCAGAGGAGAGAGTATGGGGCACGGACACGACAGCCCCCCCCCCCCCCACAAGCACAGGCCCGCACTGCAATGCCCACGGAGCTTCCCTGGCCACCATAGGCAGTGCGGAGGAGATGGTGAGATGGGTACAGAGCCCAAAGCTCTGGGGAAGGCACCAGGCTGGGGGAGGGACAGAGCACCATTACTCCCCCACCCCTCCCGCATCCATCTGGGGAGTCCTGAGATGTGCACTCCGGGGGCAGCTCTTGTGCCATGGAAGCACAAACAGCTTCGTCCATGCAGCAGAAGGCAGCCGCCTTGCAGCCTGCTGGAGCCTGAGATGTGGGTGGGACAGATGCTAAACCTCTGACATTCAACACTCTCTTCCTTTAAAGGATTTCATGATGCGCTTCCAGGGCCCGGCAACAAACTGAAGGATGGGCTGCAACAGGGAAGAAGAGGACGCCCAGGTGGTACATGGAGCGATGGCACCAGCCTTCACCCAACTGGTCAGTCTTGTCTGTCCAGCTGTCCCAGCTATGACTACCCACAGGCTTCTTTGGGATGGGGACCTTCTCCTGGTGCCACAGCCATGGTTTCACATAGGCTGCTTGGCTCAGGCTTGTGCTTCCACACATGAGCCCTTTTGCCCTTCCTTCCCAGGAGAGGCAGCCCCAGCTTTTCTCAGTGCATCGGGGCAGCTTTTCCCATTCTCCTCCCTCTTGGGCACAGGTTTGAGCTGCGAGGTGGAGGACGATGTGCGTACCTGAACGGGGACAGGGCTCAGCTCATACCTGTGCCACCTACACAAGCACTGGGTCTGCAGCAGAGCTGACCACTACGTCCTCTGGAAGCAAAGGCGCACCCACAATGAGAGACCACCCACGTGTCAGGACCCGGTCAGCCATGTGACAGGTAGGTCGTGTTTTTGCAGTGGAAATTTCCAGTATTTCTGAAGGTTTGTAGTTGCTTTTCACAGAAAAGCTGCTGAACAGAGTAAAGTTGAGACTGGGGCATTCCGATCTGGGTAGAATTGGCACAGGCACCAGGTAAGGAAATTCTATAGGGTAGGGGAGAGCCAAGCACAGGACAGAAGGAGTGTGCAGATTGTTGAAAATGTTGTCCTCCTATCTCCTTAAAAAGTACAGAAAATACCCAAAGACAATGGGTTGCTAACAGACGTTGTATGGAAACATAATGGAGCAACAGCTTCGGACCATTGTGAGCCTGAGATGCTCAACCAATGAGTGCCAGGAGAGGCTTTGCCTGTGTCGGACCCAGGGGAGATAACGGAGTGGATTTCACTGATCAGGAGCGCAATTTCTGCCTTGGCAGTAGGGGGCGTGCGCCCGTTGTTGCAATCATGGACAAACTGCTCTTCACAGAGATCTCGGCCTGATTCGAAATTGTAGACCGGAGCGTGTTTCTCACAAAGCTGCAAACATCAGCCCGAGCCAAGGTGGGCGAGGAGGGCCCAGGGAGCAAAGGGCTTCACCGTGGTGCTGGGCATAAGAGACATAACACTGCTTTCTGTGTGTGCTGCTGCATGCAGGACAGCCGGCATTGCAGTGGTGAAGTAAAACTGGCTTTGATCAGAGATAGTGTCCTGATCAACTACTTGTTTATCACCAACGGATGGGGTTCGCTCTCCTCCATAACTGCTCAGAGCCGAGCACAGCTGTGTGAGCTGGGCTCTGTACTGCGAAGGACCTCCCACCAACCGTCTGAACCAACGCTGCTGTTTCCAGCAGGAAATTAGAAAGATGCAGCATGACCACAGGAACGTTCTGTCAGCGTGGTTTGGCTTCCCCAGACAGATCCTCTGCCTGCACACGCTGTTCAGCTGAATGGTACCAACACCATCTTTGGCTTTCGCACGTCTTCACATTTCACCTGCACTGAACTCCTTCCTGCTCCTCTCTCTTTCCTTCTTTCCTTCTTTCCACTCCCCTTTCTCTCTCCTTTTTCTCCCCCCTTTCTAATCCTCCCGAGCCCTTCCTTCAGTCCTTTCTTCTATCCCCCCCATCCTAACTGTCCACCCCACAGCAGTCTGTGCAAATACCAATACTGAAGCACAAGGTTTCCACGCCTGCAGAGGGAGAACGACTGAACCATTTCTCAGAGCACAAAGCAGCACCAGAACCCACAGCACACCAGAGGAGAAGGATCCCAACAAGTAAGGCTGGGGATGGGGAGCAAAAGAGCGGAATGGGAGGAAAAAAAGGGAAACAAAAAAAGGAAAACCACTTCTACGAACATCTGCCCTCCAGTTCTGACCCCAGCTCCCAGAAGAGGATGTACAGATATCGCTGCTGGAGTCCAATACTTCCACACCCGCTATGGGAGAAGGAGACCAACAGGAAACATTTAGAGCACCAAGCAGCACCAGAGCCCCTTGGGCAGAGTGGAGGACACCAATGGGGTAATGGTGGGGACTGAGCAGGAAGGAGAGCATGGGGGGGAACAGGAGTAGAAGGATGTGCCCCCACCCGCTCGCTGCTTCCCAGGTTCCTGGTGCCATGGGATGGGAAGAAGGAGATCCTGTGTGCAGCTCATTGCCGTGCATGCAGCGCTGGGAGCACTCATCCCATGCTGGTGGTGCTGGTGATATCGACCGGTGAGTGCCACCAAGCGTCCCCACGGTGAGAGGATGCCTCAGGTTTGGGTACAGAGCAGGGAATTGGGGTTTCCAGCACATGGATGCGCTCCCCAAGCACAGCCCTGCTCCCACGTGCTATGGGGCAGCCACGTGGTGCCCTACACCACGCTCTGCTCACTTTTCTAACCGCCCCGGGCTGCACTGTGACGTGCTGCGGCCTCATCTCCCACCACGGTTGGAGGGAGGTGAGAGAAATGCAGATGTCCTGCTCCTTGCCCCACATTTGTTCAATTCCTCATTTTCAGTGTGTCGGCGGGCCCCCATCCCACCTTTCCAGCCTTTGGCCACGCATGCCCCAACGCCTGGGTCGGATTCCAGGGGAAATGCTATTATTTATTGAAGGAGGAGAATGATTGGAACAGCAGCAGGGAGCACTGCAGTGCCCACGGAGCTTCCCTGGCCACCATAGGCAGTGAAGAGGAGATGGTGAGATGGGGACATGAGCCCAAAGCTCTGGGGAAGGCACCAGGCTGGGGAGACGTTACTGCCCCCCACCCCTCCCGCATCCATCTGGGGGACATCCGAGATGTGCACCTCCGGGGGCAGCTCTTGTGCCATGGAAGCCAAACAAGCTTCTTCCATGCAGCAGAACGCAGCACTTGCAGCCTGCTGGAGCCTGAGATGTGGGTGGGACAGATGCTAAAACCTCCTGACATTCAACACTCTCTTCTTTAAAGGATTTCATGATGCGCTTCCAGGCCCCGGCAAACTGTTGGATCGGGCTGCACAGGGAAGAAGAGGACGCCCAGTGGACATGGAGCGAATTGGCACAGCCTTCACCAACTGGTCGTCACTGTCTGTCAGCTGTCCAGGCCATGACTTCCCACAGGCTTCTCTTGGGATGGGGACCTTCTCCTGTGCCACAGCCGAGGTTTCCGGTGGCCCGCCAGGCTCGGATTGGTTGCGCCACATGGCCCTTTCTGTCCTTCCTTCCCCAGGAGAGGCAGCCCCAGCTTTTCTCAGCAGATTGGGGCACCTTTCCCATTCTCCTCCACTCTTGTGCACAGGTTTGAGCTTGGCGAGGTGGAGGCGATGTGCGTACCTGAACGGGGACAGGACTCAGCTCATCCCTTTGCCACCTACACAAGCACTGGTCTGCAGCTAGAGCTGACCACTACTGTCCGCTGGAAGCAAAAGGCATCACCCACCATGAGAGACCCCCCACCGTGTCAGGACTTCAGCCATGTGACAGTTAGTCCGTGTTTTGCAGTGGCAATTTCCAGTATTTCTGAAGGTATTGTAGTTGCTTTCACAGAAAAAGCTGCTGACAGAGTAGTTGAGACTGGGGCATTCCATCTGGGTAGAATTGGCCAGGCACCAGGTAAGGAAATTCTATAGGGTAGGGGAGAGCCAAGCACAGGACAGAAGGAGTGTGCAGATTGTTGAAAATGTTGTCCTCCTATCTCCTGAAAAGGTACAGAAAATACCCAAAGACAATGGGTTGCTAACAGACGTTGTATGGAAACATAATGGAGCAACAGCTTCGGACCATTGTGAGCCTGAGATGCTCAACCAATGAGTGCCAGGAGAGGCTTTGCCTGTGTCGGACCCAGGGGAGATAACGGAGTGGATTTCACTGATCAGGAGCGCAATTTCTGCCTTGGCAGTAGGGGGCGTGCGCCCGTTTGTTGCAATCATGGACAAACTGCTCTTCACAGAGATCTCGGCCTGATTCGAAATTGTAGACCTGGAGCGTGTTTCTCACAAAGCTGCAAACATCAGCCCGAGCTCCAAGGTGGGCGAGGAGGGCCCAGGGAGCAAAGGGCTTCACCGTGGTGCTGGGCATAAAAGACCTAACGCTGCTTTCTGAGTGTGCTGCTGCATGCGGGACAGCCGGCATTGCAGTGGTGAATAAAGCCTGCTTCGATCAGAGATAGTGTCTGGATCAATTCCTTGGGTATAACCAACAGGTGCGGGTTCTCCTTTCCCCCCATGATGGCTCAGAGCCAAGCACAGCTGTGTGGGTTGGGCTCTGTACTGCGAAGGACCTCCCACCAACCGTCTGAACCAACCGCTGCTGTTTCCAGCGGCAATTAGAAAGATACAGCATGACCACAGGAACGTTCTGTCAGCGTGGTTTGGCTTCCCCAGACAGATCCTCTGCCTGCACACGCTGCTCAGCTGAATGGTACCAACACCATCTTCTCACGTCTTCACATTTGACACTGCACTGAACTCCTTCCTGCTTCTCTTGCTCCTCCATCTTGCCTTCTTTCCACTTTCCTCTCCCCGTTCTCTCTCCTTTTTCTCCACCCTTTCTAATCCTCCCGAGCCCCTCCTTCAGTCCTTTCTTCTATCCCCCCCATCCTAACTGTCCACCCCACAGCAGTCTGTGCAAATACCAATACTGAAGCACAAGGTTTCCACGCCTGCAGAGGGAGAACGACTGAACCATTCGTCAGAGCACAAAGCAGCACCAGAACCCCCAGCACACCAGAGGAGAAGGATCCCAACAGGGTAAGGCTGGGGATGGAGAGCAAAAGAGTGGAATGGGTGGAAAAAAGGGAAACATAAAGAGGAAAACCACTTCTACCAACATCTGCCCTCCAGTTCTGACCCCCAGCTCCCAGAAGAGGATGTGCAGATATCGCTGCTGGAGTCCAATACTTCCACACCCGCTATGGGAGAAGGAGACCAACAGGAAACATTTTCAGAGCACAAGCAGTAACAGAGCCCCTTGGGCAGAGTGGAGGAGACCAATGGGGTAATGGTGGGGACTGAGCAGGAAGGAGAGCATGGGGGAGAACAGGAGTAGAAGGGCGTGTCCCACCCGCTCGCTGCTTCCCAGGTTCCTGGTGCCATGGGACAGGAAGGAGGAGATCCCGTGTGCAGCTCATTGCTGCGTGTGCAGCGCTGGGAGCACTCATCCTCGTGCTGCTGGTGATATCGACCGGTGAGTGCCACAAGAAGTATCCCCACGGTGAGAGGGTGCCTCAGGTTTGGGTACAGAGCAGGGATTTGGGGTTTCCAGCACATGGATGCGCTCCCCAAGCACAGCCCTGCTCCCACGTGCTCTGGGGCAGCCATTCGGTGCCCTGCACCACACTCTGCTCAACCTTCCAACCTCTGCAACCGCACCCGGGCTGCAGCACGTCACAGTGCAGCCCATCCCCCACCTCTGTTGGAGGGAGGTGAGAGAAATGCAGATTTCCTGCCCTTTGCCTCACATTTGTCCAATTCCTCATTTCAGCATGTCGGCAGGTCCCCTGTGCCACCTTTCCCAGACTTTGCCCACGTGTGCCCCAACGCCTGGGTCGGATTCCAGGGGAAATGCTATTATTTTTCCAAGGAGGAGAATGATTGGAACAGCAGCAGGGAGCACTGCAATGCCCACGGAGCTTCCCTGGCCACCATAGGCAGTGCGGAGGAGATGGTGAGATGGGGACACGAGCCCAAAGCTCTGGGGAAGGTACCAGGCTGGGGAGGGACAGCAGCACATTACTGCCCCTAACCCCTCCCTCATCCATCTGGGGGACATCCCGAGATGTGCACCTCTGGGGGCAGCTCTTGTGCCATGGAAGCACAAACAAGCTTCTTCCATGCAGCAGAATGCAGCGCCTTGCAGCCTGCTGGAGCCTGAGATGTGGGTGGGACAGATGCTGAAACCTCCTGACATTCAACACTCTCTTCCTTTAAAGGATTTCATGATGCGCTTCCAGGGCCGGCAAACTGTTGGATCGGGCTGCACAGGGAAGAAGAGGACGCCCAGTGGACGTGGAGCGATGGCACAGCCTTCACCAACTGGTCAGTCTGTCTGTCCAGCTGTCCAGGCCATGACTTCCCATGGGCTCTCTTTGAGATGGGGACCTTCTCCTGGTGCCACAGCCATGGTTTCCCATAGGCTGCTTGGCTCAGCTTGGTGCTCCACCATGAGCCCTTTCTGCCCTTCCTTCCCCAGGAGAGGCAGCCCCAGCTTTTCTCAGCAGATTGGGGCACCTTTCCCATTCTCCTCCCTCTTGGGCACAGGTTTGAGCTGCGAGGTGGAGGCCGATGTGCGTACCTGAACGGGGACAGGATCAGCTCATCCCTGTGCCACCTACACAAGCACTGGGTCTGCAGCAGAGCTGACCACTACGTCCTCTGGAAGCAAAAGGCGCACCCACAATGAGAGACCCCACCACCGTGTCAGGACCCGGTCAGCCGTGTGACAGGTAGGTTGTGTTTTTGCAGTGGAAATTTCCAGTATCTCTGTATGTAGTGTAGGTGAAGTTGCTTTTCACAGAAAAAGCTGCTGAACAGAGTAAAGTTGAGACTGGGGCATTCCCTCCTGGGTAGAATTGGCACAGGCACCAGGTAAGGAAATTCTATAGGGTAGGGGAGAGCCTAGCACAGGACAGAAGGAGTGTGCAGACTGTTGAAATGTTGTCCTCCTATCTCCTTAAAAAGTACAGAACATACCAAAGACAATGGGTTGCTAACAGACGTTGTATGGAAACATAATGCAGCAACAGCTTCGGACCATTGTGAGCCTGAGATGCTCAACCAATGAGTGCCAGGAGAGGCTTTGCCTGTGTTGGACCCAGGGGAGAAAACGGAGTGGATTTCACTGATCAGGAGCGCAATTTCTCCCTTGGCAGTAGGGGGCGTGCGCCCGTTGTTGCAATCATGGACAAACTGCTCTTCACAGAGATCTCGGCCTGAATCGAAATTGTAGACCTGGAGCGTGTTTCTCACAAAGCTGCAAACATCAGCCCGAGCTCCAAGGTGGGCGAGGAGGGCCCAGGGAGCAAAGGGCTTCACCGTGGTGCTGGGCATAAAAGACCTAACACTGCTTCTTTCTGTGTGTGCTGCTGCTTGCGGGACAGCCGGCATTGAAACCGTGAATAAATGTAGCATGTAGCATGACCACAGAAATGCTCTGTAGGTGTGGTTTGGCTTCCCCAGACAGATCCTCTGCCTGCACACGCTGCTCAGCTGAATGGTACCAACACCGCCTTTGGCTTCTCACGTCTTCACATTTCACACTGCACTGAGCTCCTTCCTGCTTCTCTTGCTCCTCTCTCTTTCCTTCCTTCCACTTTCCTCTCCCCGTTCTCTCTCCTTTTTCTCCCACCTTTCTAATCCTCCCGAGCCCCTCCTTCAGTCCTTTCTTCTATCCCCCCCATCCTAACTGTCCACCCCACAGCAGTCTGTGCAAATACCAATACTGAAGCACAAGGTTTCCACGCCTGCAGAGGGAGAACGACTGAACCATTTCTCAGAGCACAAAGCAGCACCAGAACCCCCAGCACACCAGAGGAGAAGGATCCCAACAAGGTAAGGCTGGGGATGGGGAACAAAAGAGTGGAATGGGTGGAAAAAAGAGAAACAAAAAGAGGAAAACCACTTCTACCAATGTCTGCCCTCCAGTTCTGATCCCCAGCTCCCAGAAGAGGATGTGCACATATTGCTGCTGGAGTCCAATACTTCCACACCCGCTATGGGAGAAGGAGACCAACAGGAAACATTTTCAGAGCACAAAGCAGCAACAGAGCCCCTTGGGCAGAGTGGGGAAAAACCCAATGGGGTAATGGTGGGGACTGAGCAGGAAGGAGGGCATGGGGGGGAACAGGAGTAGAAGGGCGTGTCCCCACCCGCTCTCTGCCCCCAAGCTCCTGGTGCCATGGGGTGGGAAGGAGGAGATCCCGTGTGCAGCTCATTGCTGCGTGTGCAGCACTGGGAGCCCTCATCCTCGTGCTGGTGGTGATATCGACCGGTGAGTGCCACCAAGCATCCCCATGGTGAGGATGCCTCAGGTTTGGGTACAGAGCAGGGATTTGGGGTTTCCAGCACATGGATGCGCTCCCCAAGCACAGCCCTGCTCCCACGTGCTCTGGGGCAGCCACGTGGTGCCCTACACCACACTCTGCTCAACCTTCCCAACCTCTGCAACCGCACCCGGGGCTGCAGCACGTCACAGTGCAGCCCATATCCCACCTCTGTTGGAGGGAGGTGAGAGAAATGCAGATTTCCTGCCCTTTGCCCCACATTTGTCCAATTCCTCTTTTCAGTGTGTTGGCGGGCCCCCATCCCACCTTTCCAGCCTTTGCCCACGTGTGCCCCAACGCCTGGGTCGGATTCCAGGGGAAATGCTATTATTTATCGAAGGAGGAGAATGATTGGAACAGCAGCAGGGAGCACTGCAATGCCCACGGAGCTTCCCTGGCCACCATAGGCAGTGCGGAGGAGATGGTGAGATGGGGACATGAGCCCAAAGCTCTGGGGAAGGCACCAGGCTGGGGAGGGACAGCAGCACGTTACTGCCCCACCCCCTCCCGCATCCACTGGGGGACATCCCGAGATGTGCACCTCCGGGGGCAGCTCTTGTGCCATGGAAGCACAAACAAGCTTCTTCCATGCAGCAGAATGCAGCGCCTTGCAGCCTGCTGGAGCCTGAGATGTGGGTGGGACAGATGCTAAAACCTCCTAACATTCAACACTCTCTTCCTTTAAAGGATTTCATGATGCGCTTCCAGGGCCTGGCAAACTGTTGGATCGGGCTTCACAGGGAAGAAGAGGACGCCCAGTGGACATGGAGCGATGGCACAGCCTTCACCAACTGGTCAGTCTGTCTGTCCAGCTGCCACGACTTCCCACGGGCTCTCTTTGGGATGGGGACCTTCTCCTGGTGCCACAGCCGTGGTTTCGCATAGGCCCGCCAGGCTCAGGCTTGGTGCTCCACCATGAGCCCTTTCTGCCCTCCTTCCCCAGAAGAGGCAGCCCCAGCTTTTCTCAGTGCAGATCGGGGCACCTTTCCCATTCTCCTCCCTCTTGGGCACAGGTTTGAGCTGCGAGGTGGAGGCCGATGTGCGTACCTGAACGGGGACAGGATCAGCTCATCCCTGTGCCACCTACACAAGCACTGGGTCTGCAGCAGAGCTGACCACTACGTCCTCTGGAAGCAAAAGGTGCACCCACAATGAGAGATCCCATCACCACCAACCTTGTGCCAGTGCTGCTGTTGTATTACAGTGTATTATCTTGCAGCCCGATGTCCTTTCTAGTCAATTACTTTGTTTCTGTTCAGATCGTTGCTGCCGTGTTGTTTTTGGGCCCATCTCGCTATCCTTTTCCCTGTTCCCCTTTTCTGGGGTGCAGATCTGTGGGTCCCTCTGCCCCGCTACTCACGGAACCGGGCCGAACCAGCCCATAAACCACTGACATTGTGGATGAGGTGCTACGAGATGAGGCTGAGGAGCTCAGCGGTGGTGATGGTGATAGGAGGACAGTTGGACGGGATGATCCTGTAGGTCCTTTCCAGCCCTGTGCCTCTATGATTCTGTCATCATTCTGAGCCACTCTCTGTCCGGGCCGTATTGTTTCAGGCACGCTCTGACCTCACTGCACAGAGGTGCTCTCTGAAATGCACGCTGCATCTCTAGTGCTATTGGCTTCTTAAAGCCATTCTCCTCTGCAATTCCCTGCAGTTTACAAAGAACCATAGAATGGTTTGGGTTGGAAGGGACCTTTCAGACCATTCACTTCCATCCCCGGCTGGAGGCAGGGACACCTCCCACCACACCAGGCTGCTCACAGGGCGGGGGCATCCACAACCTGCTCCACTGTCTAAATCCACCCTCTTCCACTCTAAAGCCATTTCCCCTCCTCCTGTCGCTCCACGCCCTTACAAAACAGCCCCATCCCAGCTTTCCTGGAGGCCCCCTTCAGGTACAGCCCATGACTTCGGGTACGCTTAGCTGGGCAGCAATGGAAGCTGCTGGCAGCTCACCCAGTGCCTCCGTGCAGAAGAGGCCTCTGCACAGCCACAACCTTCCCGGGATCTGCACTGGCCAATACCTTCAGGGAGTCACACGCCTTCGGGACTCCTTCGATTTCTTTCTCTGCCCATCCTGCCAAGCCGCTGCCCATCGTAAAGACGCGGAGTTTGCAGTAAGCAAAGCGTGCTCTATTGCAGCCGCTGCCATCGCTTCCCGCAGCGCTGTGGGACGGGACGGGACGGGAGTGCTGCCCCAGGCACGGAAGCACCGCCATTCTTTCTCCATCAGCCCCCTCCCCTTCCACGCCCGTCCACACTGCGCTTCCGCTCCAGGCCGGATGTGATGTCATCACCGGGCGCCGCGGCGGGCCGTGAAGGCGTCCCACAGCGGAGCGCCGGGCTCGTTCCCCGCCGTGTCCCTGCGCTTCCTGCGCTGCTTCACGGCCTGCGGACGCACCGGGCCGCGTTTCCCGCGGTTGCTGCCCGCTGTCCCCGTGGGCGAAGCGCCGCCCGGCCGACGGCTGAGATCCTCTCCCGTGTCTCGCGGTTCCCGCGGGACGGTCGCCGTTTGCCGTCGGCCGCCTCGGCCTCTTCGTGCCCCAATGGGAGCTGCCGAGTCCCGGCTTGACCCAGCGATGGAGCACCTGGGAAAGGAGCGGGCAGCCCTGGCGGCACAGCTGGAGGCGGTGCAGCGGTGTGAGCGGGAGGGGCGGAGCCTGCCCGCACTGCTCTGAGACCTCATGGAAGGGCTGAGAGCGGCTGGGAAGGCTCTGTGCGTGGAGATCCCTCCCTGGGGGGGTATCTCCCCGTGAGCCGAGATGTTCGCAGACCGCTGAGCGTTCCTTTCCTGTTTGTCCCTTTGCCATTCCTCTCCTGTATCGCCTTTCCACCGTGCTGTTCTTTCCCACTGTGACAGCCGCCCCATAGCAGCACCGCCCCATAGCAGCACCGCCCCAAAGCAGCACCGTCCCAAAGCAGCACCGCCCCATAGCAGCACCGCCCCAAAGCCTCACCGCCCCATAGCAGCACCGCCCCAAAGCCTCACCGCCCCATAGCAGCACCGCCCCAAAGCCTCACCGCCCCATAGCAGCACCGCCCCAAAGCCTCACTGCCCCATAGCAGCACCGCCCCAAAGCCTCACTGCCCCATAGCAGCACTGCCCCATAGCATCACTGCCCCATAGCAGCACTGCCCCAAAGCCTCACTGCCCCGTAGCTGCACCACTCCATTGTGTCTCTACCCCATAACGTTGCCCAGTAGTGTCACTGCCCCATAGCATCGCTGCCTGCATGGGAACTGCTGAGTCCCAGCCTGACCCTCTCATGGATCACCTGGGAAAGGACCGCTCAGCACTGGCAGCAGAGGTGAAGGCGATGCAGCTGTGCAGCAGGAAGGGTTTGAGCCTGGCTGCACTCCTCTTAGACCCCATAGAAGAGCTGACAGCCACTGGGTGAGGATTTCTGGTTGGGGATCCCTCCTTGGCGGAGTTTTCCCCTGCGATCGTGGAGTGTTCTGAAAGGGGTGAGCAATCTGCTTCCCTTCCTCTATTGCACCTCCTGTCTGTGTGATGAAATTGACAACAAACAAAACGCTTCAGTTTCTCTCTTGGGATACGGTATAGTCGCTTCTTATTCTTTCTTTGTTTCATACATGGGAAAGCAGGGGTCAAACTCCCCCTGTTTTCCCAAAGTTTCCTGTGGTACAGAACTTCAGGATGTGTTTTTAGGGTCTTGATTGAAAAACAGCACAGAAGAGAAGGGGTTGGACTGGATGATCTTGTAGGTCTTCTCCAACCCTGGTGATTCTATGATTCTATCAAGTGATCAGCAGGACATTGGAGAGGTGATTTTGTCTTTATTTTCCTGGCTGTAAAATGCTGTTATTTGGCCCTCTCCCAGCACACACACAACGTGCAGTTGAGGTCTCCCGTGCCTGGAAAGAGTTACAGAATCATAGAATGGCTGAAGCTGAAGCTGAAGGGGTCCTTCAGGCCCATGTGGTTCCAGCCCCCTGCTGTGGGCTGCTTGTCCCCCACCAGATCAGGCTGCTCAGGGTCTCATCCAGCCTGTCCTGGGATGCTCCCGGAGGGGGGTTATCCACGGCTTCTCCTGGCAGCCTGTGCTGGGACCTCACCTTTGAGTAAAACATTACCCTCTTACATCTAACCTAAATTTCTCCACTTTTTGTGTAAAAAAAAAGTCTCTGAGGGAAGGGCTGTGCGTGGCAGGGAGCTTCACCGAGCCACGGGGCTGAAGCCTTGAGAAGTTTTGGGTGAACGTGGTGTAGAGCAAACAAAGGCGGTGACACGGCCTTTATTTGAGAAATAGGTGCTGTAGGGAAAGATATCAGAGAGAAATGAACTCACCCCTCCCAGTAACAGTTTGGAGAAAGGGGTGAGCTGAGGAATGCAGCGTTCATCCTTGTGCTGCAGGAGGAAAGGGTGGGGGGAAAGGGAGCCTGCGCAGACTCAGACAGCACTGTGCTCCCAGAGGCATCACTGAGACAGAAAGGGTGGCTCCAGCCCCCGTCCGCTCCAGGCAGTCACGTGCTCATAGAATCATAGAATCCTAGAATCGCTAAGGTTGGAAAAGACCCACAGGATCATCCTGTCCAACCATTTGCCCTACATCAATGGTTCTCGCTAAACCATGTCCCTCAACACAACGTCCAAACGCTCTTTAAACACTTCCAGGCTCGGTGACTCCACCGCCTCTCTGGGCAGCCCATTCCAGTGCCTGACCACCCTTTCAGAGAAGTAGTATTTCCTAACGTCCAGCCTGAATCTTCCCGGTGCAGCTTGAAGCCATTCCCTCTAGTCCTATCACTAGTCACATGAGAGAAGAGGCTGACCCCCAGCTCACTACAACCTCCCTTCAGGTAGTTATAGAGAGCAATAAGGTCTCCCCTGAGCCTCCTCTTCTCTAGACTGAACAACCCCAGCTCCTACAGCCGCTTCTCATAAGGCCTGTGCTCCAGAGCCCTCACCAGCTTTGTTGCCCTCCTCTGGACACGCTCCAGGGCCTCGATGTCTTTCTTGCAGTGAAGGGCCCAAAACTGGACACAGTACTCGAGGTGCGGCCTCACCAGTGCTGAGTACAGGGGGATAATTACTTCCCTGTTCCTGCTGGCCACACTGTTTCTGATACAAGCCAGGATGCCATTGGCCTTCTTGGCCCCCTGGGCACACTGCTGGCTCATGTTCAGTCTAGCGTCAATCAACACCCCCAGGTCCATTTCCTCTACACAGTCTTCCAGCCACTCTGCCCCAAGCCTGTCGCGTTGCCTGGGGTTATTGTGGCCAAAGTGCAGGACCCGGCATTTGGTCTTGTTGAATCCCATCCCATTGGCTTCAGCCCAGCTATCCAACCTATCCAGATCCCTCTGTAAGGCCTCGCTACCCTCAGGCAGATCAACACTTCCAGCTAGCTTGGTGTCATCTGCAAACTTACTGAGGGTGCACTCAATGCCCTCATCCAGGTCACCAATAAAGATATTAAAGAGGACAGGCCCCAGCACCGACCCCTGGGGAACACCACTCGTGACCGGTCGCCAGCTGGATTTAACTCCATTCACCACCACTCTCTGGGCCCGGCCCTCCAGCCAGTTCCTTACCCAGCGAAGAATGTATCTGTCCAAGCCACGATCTGCCAGCTTCTGGAGGAGAATACTGTGCGAGACAGTGTCAAAGGCTTTGCTGAAGTCTAGGTAGACCACATCAACAGCCTTTCCCTCATCCAGCAGACGGGTCACTGGATCATAGAAGGAGATCAGGTTGGTCAAGCAGGACCTGCCCTTCGTGAACCCATGCTGGCTAGGCCTGATCCCCCGGTTGACCTGCATGTGCCACGTGATCTCCCTCAAGACAATCTGCTCCATAATCTTCCCCGGCACCGAGGTCAGGCTAACAGGCCTGTAGTTCGCCGGATCCTCCCTGCAGCCCTTCTTGTAGATGGGATTCACATTGGCAAGCCTCCAGACTTCTGGGACCTCACCCGTCAACAAGGAGCACTGATAGATGATGGAAAGCGGCTCGGCTATCACCTCTGCCAGTTCTCTCAGCACTCTCGGGTGAATCTCATCCGGTCCCATGGACTTGTGGCAGTCCAGTTGGAGTAGCAGGTCTCTAACTGTTACCTCCTGAATTGTGGGGGGTTTAGCAGAGCTGAGGTGATGCTTGTAGCCGCTGCCCTCGGGATCATTCCCTGTCGGGTGGGGATCAATGGTGATCCTTCCCACCCTTGGGGTCTCTGTGCCTCTCTGCACCCAACCTATCCTTGCTGGGAGGAGCGTTCCGCGTGCCCCACACTGGTGGTGCTCCCATCGCGGCCCTCGACCGCGCTCTGGCGGACGGCTCCTTCCCTTCTTCCCTTCATTCCCGGGGTCGCCACAGGGACCCGCTCGTCCCCTCCTGTCCTCCGAACTTTCGCTTTCACTTTTGACAACCCTCACGAGCGAGATCTGCCTGGCGCCCGGTGACGTCACCCGCGCTCACGGACTCCATTGGCCGGGAGGAGCGGAGGTACCATTTATGAAGCTGTGCGGAGCCTGGGGTCTCCGCAGAGCGGAGCGGTGCGATGGGTCCGAGCGAGGTGGTGGTGCTGGGGCTGCGGCTGCGGCTGCGGCTGCGGCTGCGGCTGCGGCTGCGGCTGCGGCTGCGGCTGCGGCTGCGGCTGCGGCTGCGCTGCTGCTGCTGCTGCTGCTGCTGCTGCTGCTGCTGCTGCTGCTGCTGCTGCTGCTGCTGCTGCTTGGCGCCCTGGGCGCGGCGGTGTGCGGTGTGTACTGCGGGATCGGGCTGCCCCCGGCACCGGGACCCGCGGCTCCCCGCTCCCCGACGCCGGGGCTGCGTCCGCGGGACCCCCACCCGCGGCTCACGGCTCTGTCGCCGTCTGTCCCCGCAGGGTTGCACTCCCTGCGCTACTTCCTGACCGGGATTACGAATCCCGGCCCCGGGATGCCGCGGTTCGTGATCGTCGGGTACGTGGACGACAAAATCTTCGGTATCTACGACAGTAAGAGCAGGACTGCACAGCCCATCGTGGAGATGCTGCCGCAGGAGGACCAGGAGCACTGGGCTGTGCAGACCCAGAAGGCCCAGGGCGGTGAGCGGGATTTTGACTGGTTCCTGAGCAGGCTGCCGGAACGCTACAACAAAAGTAAAGGTGAGCGTGGGGGAAGCTGCAGCGCGATGCGTCTGGGACAGGAGCTCTGTGTGCCGAGGGTGTCCGCCAGCCCCACTGATGTCTGGCCGTGCCCCACGCCCAGCTGTGCTGGGCCGTCCATGTGTGGTGGCACTGTCCCTGGGCTGCCCTGCTCCTGCGCCCACCCACCCCACCCCAGACCCATGGCACTCACGGTGCCCCACAGCCCAAGAAGCCTCTCACCTATCACTCTGGCTGTGCCTCAGGGTCTCACACGATGCAGATGATGATCGGCTGTGACATCCTGGAGGACGGCAGCATCCGAGGGTACGATCAGTATGCATTTGATGGGAGAGACTTCCTCGCCTTTGATATGGACACGATGACGTTCACTGCGGCGGATCCGGTGGCAGAAATCACCAAGAGGAGATGGGAGGAGGAAGGGACGTATGCTGAGAGATGGAAGCATGAGCTGGGGACTGTCTGCGTTCAGAACTTGAGGAGATACCTGGAGCATGGGAAGGCGGCAGTGAAAAGGAGAGGTGAGGATGGGAGGGGGACTTGGGGCTGGGCTGGGTGTGGGGCAGGGGCTCAGTGTGTGGAGCTCAGCCCGGCCCACAACGTCACCAATCGGCAGAGCGGCCCAAGGTGCGAGTGTGGGGGAAGGAGGCCGACGGGATCCTGACCTTGTCCTGCCACGCTCACGGCTTCTACCCGCGGCCCATTGCCATCAGCTGGATGAAGGACGGCATGGTCCGGGACCAGGAGACTCGCTGGGGGGGCATTGTGCCCAATAGGGATGGCACCTACCACGCCTCGGCTGCCATTGATGTGCTGCCGGAGGACAGGGACAACTACCGGTGCCGCGTGGAGCACGCCAGCCTGCCCCAGCCTGGTCTCTTCTCATGGGGTGAGCTAGCAGCGTGGGGCATGTGGGGTTGGGATTTGGGGGCCGCCCCTTCCTTTCCTGACAACGGCGCTCTCCTCCAGAGCCGCTGCCCAACCTGATCCCCGGTGGGGCTGGGGCAGTCGTCACCATTGTGTTTGTCATCGCTGCTGTCGTTGGATTGGAGGTGTGGAAGAGAAAGTCAGGTAAAAGCAGAGAGCTGGGGGGAGAAAGCGGGAACTGCAGGTGGGGCCTGAACCCCCTTGGGAATGCCCATGGTCTGACATGAGCCCAGTGCTGACACTTCTTTCTGTCTGCAGGGAAGGAGAAGAAGGATTACGAAGCAGCAGCAGGTGAATGCCAAGGGCAGAACTGTCCCCTGCCAGTGCTTGGGGTCAGGGCACTCTGGGGCCCCTCGTTGCTTTTGGGGTCACAGTGGTGGTGGTGGCATGATGCTCCATGCCCCACAGCGAGCACAGAGACAGGGCTCACTGCTCTCCCTCCCTTGCAGGCCACGACGGAGAATCCAGCGGCTCGGCCACAGCTTTAGTGTGGAACGGGGGCTCAGGAGGGGTCCCTGTGGTTGGAGCGGTCCCAGTTCCCTGCGCTCCCCCGTTGGGCCCACGGCCGGGGCAATACTGGGCCCAGCCCTCCCTGGAGAACCCCCAGGGTGGTGAGTCAGGATGCGGATGTGGCCCCACATGATACCATCTCTTCTCACCCGCACAGGAAGTGAACCTTCCATCTGAGTGCTGTGCTACTTCAGCCAGCCCTGCATGCATGTGTTTGGAGTTTGTGGGTGTGTGTATCTCTGTTTGCTCAACTTCCTGCATCTCCTCGGGCTGACGCAGTGTGTGCTCCCCTGCTCACACACTGTTTCCAACAGTTAGCACATGGGTTCTGCCCTGTGCTAGGCGCTCTCCTACCATGTAGGATTATCTTAGCTGGTGCCTGTGCCAATTGTACCCAGGTCAGAACGCCCCGGTCTCAACTTTGTTCAGCTGCTTTCTTTGTGAAAAGCAGCTCTCAGCGCTGTGCTCATTGTAGTCAGCCATTAGCTTCAAAACCTTGTTGGGCAGCTCATGCCTTGGATGGATGCTGCTGACCAGGCTTTGAGCCAAGCTGGCATGGTTTTGTAATTTTGCCATTGGTATTCCACATCATAGCATCATGGACAGCCCGGGTAATTACAGGGTTAATAGTCCGGTTCTGTGGACTGACAACCTTCCAGATACCTGCTTCTCGAAAGAGAAGAAGAACTGCGTATCCCAGAGGACCTCACGGTCAGAGAGGGAAGATACGGCACTGAAATCACGGGATATGAGTTGCGTGATCAGGCTCACACTCTCTCTCCGGCAGCCATGCAGAGTGCTGGGTGTGCTTCCGAGCTGTGCACCTTCATTCAAGCAGAGCTTTCGGTTTTGGAAGCTGTCTCTTATTTTAAATGATTTATAACCCGTACTTTCAATTTGATTGTATTATATTGTGTTATCTTGCATTCCAATATCACGGTTAGTAAAATAATGTTTCCACCTGAGATTGTTGCCACTGCTCTGTTCTTTTTCCCTCTCTGAGCCCAGCTCCCATTCCCCTGTCCCCTTTCCCTTCCCATTCTTGGGTGCCAGGGGGCCCACAGGCCCACGGCCTCCCTGTCACGGGCATAGACTGATCTAGATTGAGCTAGATAAGTCCGTGACAGCTTTTTGTGGAGAATGCGGGCAATCTGAAGCTTTTAACGCTAACAGAGAAAAGAAAGGATTTCTTTAAGCCGGAGACTGCCAGACTGCAAGGCATTGCTAGTGTGTGACCTTCATAGATGAGATTATAGTCTGGGCAGTCTGCCGAACTCCGGACACTGTACCCAGTAGTTGTTGTTGTTGTTTTTCCCCCATTTTAGCAGCTACCAGCTATGAGTCTGCTCTTTATTGCAGGAGCGTTGTATAAGGGATTAAGGACAATCATGATCTTGGGATATTATTGGCCTATAATTAACATCATGATTTCGTGCTGTGGAATTGTGTTCATGTATAACCAAATAAGGGCCCTGATGGAGACACCTGCCTGGTACCTTTATGCAATGTGGTATCATTTTAAGTTTGACACTTTCAAACCAGTTTCCAGGCTTTCTTCTCAGTTTGTCACGTGTTTTTTCAACTGCCGAGCTGGAGCTCATACTCTTGTGCATGTTATCAATCTCCTTGAATGTTTTCTTCTCCATTTGTGTTATGTGGAAGAAGTCTCCTCCAAAACCAGAGAATGCTGACTGGCAGGGAATATGGAGAGGTTTAGGAGAAATCTTAGAAGCGTGGGGACCCACAATGTCATGGCACTCCACTCTTGAACACCTGTGGGATCCCAGGAAACGAAGCCAGTATTTGAGTCAGGGATGGTGTGGCTCAGATAGATCGAAGGAGGTACGGCTTATTTGGGGCTTGGCTTGTGCTTACCGTGCTCTATGTAATACTCTTCTGGAGAGAGAGAGTTTCCAAGCAGAGGTTGAAGCCAAAGGGGGAAATCTCCAAGTCGAATCTGATCAGTCACAGGAGACACCAGTAGCAGTGTCAGCTGCCCCTGTGGAAGGCAAGAAATGGAAGTGGGTGTCCACGCGTCTGGAATGGAAAAAAGAAGCAGCAGCTGCGGAGGAGGAGGTAGAGGAAGATCCAGGCCAGGGGGCCTCCTCAGAGCCACGAAAGGCAAAAGCAAAAACCAAGAGACACGGAGAGGCGAGTGATGAAGAGGAAGTCTCTATTTCTGTTTGCCGACCTCTGAAGATGACTGAAATCCAAGGCTCAAGGAAAGAGTTTACACGGCATCCGAACAAAACCCTTGTCACCTGGTTGCTTCGCTGTTGGGATGGCGAGGCCAGTAGCTTGTCTCTGGATGGTAACGAAGCCCGCCAACTCGGAGGCATTGCCAAAGACTCATCTATTGACAGAAGGATTAGTAGATGTTTGGATGGAGCCACCACCCTCTGGGAACGAATGTTAGTAGCCGTCAGGGAAAGACATCCCGTCAGAGACAGTCTGAAGCCTGTGATGTAGAAGTGGGATACAGCTGAAAAAGGTATCCAGTATTTGAGGGAAATAGCTGTGGTGGGAATGGTGTATGACCCTAATTTTGCTCCTAACGATCCACGCCAAGGTCATGATCTGCAGAGAGTGAGAACAATGCCTGATATATGGCAGAAACTCACAAGAACAGCACCAGATCTACCCCCAACACACGCTTCCATTTCAGCCATCTCAGAATTAGCAACAGACTGGATGAAGTACAAGAACAAGTGTCTCTGTTGATTAATCATGACGAACCGTAGAAGTATCAGAAACATTTGATGAAGATCAGGATAAGCAAAGGGGCCTAATGAAAGAACTGATCAAGCTAATGAAAATCCACTTAGTTAAAGGGGATGGACCCTTCTCCTCACCCGCATCATCAAAAATCTCAGCTACTGAAGGCAAATTCTTTCCTGCTCAAATGAGGAACATTGTAGGATTGCATTGCGTATTGCCTTGTGGCGTTACCTCAGTGACCACAGAGAAGACATGAGGAAGTGGCATGACCACACTACTCCTGTACTGTGAGCACGGGTGAGAGCATTACAGAACTAATCAACCAGCGGTGTAGTTGCTCCAGTTACCACAGGTAATGAATAGAGGGGCCCTGCCCTCAGTCAGGGAGGGAGAGGGATAACAGAGTTTATTGGACTGCGCAGATCCGATGGCCTGGCACATCAGAACCACAGAAATATAAGGCTCTGGTGGATACCGGTGCACAGTCCACTCCAATGCCCTCAAGTCATGAAGGGACAGAATCAATCCATATTTCTGGAGTGGCTGGGGGCTCTCAAGAACTGACTGTGTTGGAGGCCGAAATAAGCCTCACTGGTAAAGGCTGGCAAAAACACCCTATTGTGACTGGCCCAGGGGCTCCATGCACGCTGGGTATCGATTCCCTCAGAAGGGGGCATTTCAAGGATCCCAAGGGGTATCGATGGGCCTTTGGAATAGCTGCTGTAGATACAGACAACATTCAGCAGCTGTCTGTTTTGCCTGGCCTGTCAGAAGATCCGTCTGTTGTGGGGTTGCTGCGAGTAAAAGAGCAGCAGGTACCGATTGCCACAAAAGCAGTGCACAGACGGCAGCACTGCACCAACAGGGACTCCTTGCTCCCCATTCATATGTTGCTTTGTCAGCTAGAGAGTCAAGGACTGATCAGCAGAACGCACTCGCCTTTTAACAGCCCCATATGGCCAGTGCGTAAAGCCAGTGGAGAACGGAGGCTGACGGTAGACTACCGTGGCCTGAATGAAGTCACACCCCCACTGAGTGCTGCTGTGCCAGACATGTTAGAACTGCAATATGAACTGGAGTCAAAAGCAGCCAAGTGGTATATGCCACCAGTGACATTGCTAATGCCTTCTTTTCCATTCCTCTGGCCACAGAATGCAGGCCGCAATTTGCCTTCAGCTGGAGGGGCGCTCAGTCTACTTGGAACCGTTTGCCCCAGGGGTGGTAACACAGCCCAACCATTTGCCATGGGTTAATCCAAACTGTACTGGAACAGACAGTGCTCCTGAGTGCCTGCAGTACATTGACAGCATCCTTCTGTGGGGCGATACAGCAGAGAACGCTTTTTGAGAAAGGAGAGCAAATAACCCAGACCCTTCTGCAAGCTGGTTTTGCTATCAAGCGAAGCAAAGTGAAAGGACCTGCCCAGGAGAGTCGGTTCCTAGTTAGAAAGTGGCAAGATGGGCGCCGTCACATCCCAGCAGATGTGATGGACAAAATCACTGCCGTGTCTCCGCCCATCAGTAAGAAAGAGACACAATCTTTTCTGGGTGTGGTGGGCTTTTGGAGAATGCGCGTTCCAAAGTATAGCCTGTAGGAGAGTGGCTCAGGGAGCAAGGAGTTGTGAGCTTGAGTGCTATGTGCACAACCCAGGCTGTGAGACCTTGAAGCTGTCAAAGCAGGAAGACAAACTGAGGCTTCAGTTAAGATAAGGGGGTAGCTAGCCTGGGAAGAGATCAAGACAGTGGAATGCGAAGAACAGTGAAAAGTACCGTGTGATGATTAATGCTGTACCAATAGCTAGCAAGCAAGACACGTGATTTCTGTGTGCTAACCAATTATAAGTTGCCGTGTGTACCCTGTATTTCTGTATAAGTATGAGCTGATTCGGGCAATAAAGGATTAGAGGAGTTTCCACCAGTACTTCTGTGAAGACGCGTGGATTCATTCAGGCCGCCTTCCTTGAAGTGGCGCCCGAACAGGGACCCGGGAAAGCCGCACAAGTTGCCACAGCGGTTCGACGTGGAGGCAGCGGGATGCTCGAGAGTTGCCACAGTGGTTTGACACGGAAGGCAACGAGAGCGGGGAAGGATGCAGCGGGTAAGCTCCATGCCGAGAAGGCGGCAGCTCAGAGCGTTGTGTGCTGGACACACGTCGAATTAGACCCGCGGTGGGGTGAGTGCCGTGTGCCGGGATGGGCGGCCACTCGGGTAGGAAGATTGCGCAGCTTCCTCCTCCGCCACTTGCTGCTAGCATGGATGTGGAATTTGCAGCAGCACTGACACTGCTTCTCAGTATCCTCGCTAAGCGAGGGGAGACAGTGAAGGACAAAGACCTAGCTAAGCTAGTAACGTGGGCTCGAGAACAGAGGTTCTTGAAGGCTCCTCCGCTCATTTTTGTAGTGGAAAAATGGTGCGAAATTGGGGACTGTATGTTTGACGGAGTCCTTCAGGGCAAGACGAAGGATGCTCCAGCCCTAGGTTCTACCTGGCGAATCATGATTAATACACTTAAGACTATGAGGATGGAGGCAAAAGTGGCTGCTGCTGCTACTCAACTTATAGCCACTCCTGCAGCAGTTCCAGCTTCAGCTACCACCAGCGTGTCCACACAGGAGAGAGACCCTACCAGTGCTCTGAGTGTGAGTAGAGCTTCAAAACCTCTTCCTACCTGATGTCCACCAGCAAATTTACACAGGAGAGAGACCCTACCTGTGCTGTGAGTGTGGGAAGAGCTTTAACAGCAGTTCTAAACTCAGCTCCCACAAGCACATCCACAGAGGAGACAGTCCACAATAGTGCCCCGAGTTTGTGCGGAGCTCCACTTTCAGTTCCTGCCTCCTTAGCTACCCGCACACCCTCGCAGGAGACAGAGCCTGCGAGTGCCCCAGAGAGCGTACTCCTTCCCCTGACGGGTGGTGCGGTGCAGCCGGCAGGGGGCGCTCCCTGGAAACAAGATGTGTTCCAGCGTGTGTTAACTGCGAGCTACGCTGTGAGCCCAGCAGGGAAGGGTGCGTGTGGCTGAGAGCAGGGAAATACAAACCCCGTCCGTGTTTGGGTACCCGACCTCGGTTGCAGGACAGCTCCAACCCCTCCTGTTCGCCTCCTTACTCTGGTTATCACTGATGGAAATTCCCTTTTGGAGAATTGCTGTTTGGTGGCATTTCACTGCTGCTACCAAGTCAAGTTACAACAGCTGTAACACAGGGTGCTGGTCACTTTTTAAGAGCCATCTCTTAAGAGCACCGGAGAAGGCATTTTCAAACAGTTGGGAGTCAGGAAGCAGGGCCGAAGTCCAGCTCATCTGAGCAGCTTTTCTTCCTGAGTTTAGGTGGAAAGGCAGGTGAATGGACACTGGCAGCCAGATCAGGCCACATGGGGGAGCTACAGAAATGCTGTCTGCCATTCTGAGGGGAGTAATTATGCTATCAAAACTCAGTTGGAGCTGAAGCTGGGCAGCAGTGTTGGAGACCATGGAAGGGCTTCTTTGTGTGACCAGCAAAAGGAGGACCGTGGATGATTTCGCTTCATTACTGGATGAGGTTGATCACCTCATAAACTGGGACATAGAACAAGTAGAGTCACACAGTGCACTATTTTTTCACGTCTGTCTTGAACACTGGAGATGGGTGGTGGGACACCTGGAGCTCTGGGTTCAGGCCCACGACTGCACTGATGATAAACTCCCAGTGGGCTGTGGATGTGGGTGGGATTTGCTGCTCCAGTTGCATGCGTGTAAATCTATGGCCCATGGGGTTTATCCAGGGATCTTGGGAATTGCAAGATGTCCCAGTTGACTGGAAGCTGGCAAACATCTGAGTTTCCAGGCAGGACAAGAAGGAAGACCTTGTCAATTCCAGGCCTGCCAGTCTCCCTTTGGTGCCTGGCAAAATCACAGAGGTGGTCATTGTGAAAGTTACTGAAAAACCCTTAAAGACAGCACAGTCGTTGTTCTCAGTACAGGTTAGGGCTGACTTTCTGGAAAGGAGCTTTGAGGAGAAGGACCTGGATGTGGTGGTGGTCAGCAGGTTGGCCATGAGCCAGCAGCGTGCCCTCGTGGCCAAGGGAATTCTGGGGTGCATTAAATGAGTGTGACCATCAGACTGAGGAAGGTGATCCTCCCCTTCTGCTCTGCCCTGGTGAGGCCACATCTGGACCACTGTGTTCAGTTCTGGGCTCCTCAGCACATGACAGGCAGGGAACTGCCGGAGAGAGACTAACAGGGGTCTGCAGAGGTGATTGAGGCCGGGAGGAACCCCGCTGTGAGGAAGAAGAGCAACAGGTTTGGGGGAATCAGACATTTCCTGGAGTGGTGAGCATGGGGCGCCCTGATACACTGTGAGATGAGGTCAGTGTGGCCATAGCCATCAGCACACCCTCCACTGCCCCATTCATTGCTCACCTTCTGCACTGCGCAGGGAGTAGAAGAGCCACAGTGCCAGGCAGACGAGCCTGACACCCAGACCTCCCCGCCCATGAGCAGCTTTGTCTGAGTTTCAGCTGGGATTGAACTGTTTTCTACAGTGTGTCTGGCATGATGTTATGTTTTGGTTCCAGGTGGAAAACAATGTCGCTAACACACTGATGTTTGTAGGTGCTGCTCAGCAGTGCTGTCCAGAGCCAAGGCCATTTGCAGCAAAGGAGCCATGCAGCTGGGAGGGTAGAAAACTAGGGCAGCTGACTGAAAGTGGCCAAAGGGATATTGCATGGCATATGAGATCAAGCAGAAGGAGTTTTGAAGGGGGTGGGAGTTCATTTTGCTCAGTCCCGCTGCTTGGGGGCTAGCTGGGTGTTGTTCTGGGAGTAGTGAGCAATTGCTTGTGCATCACTTGTTTTATCCATTTGTTGTAGTTATTATCCTTTTCTCTATCTCAGTAAATAGTTTTATCTCAACCCTCTAGTTTGACTTTGTTTTGTTTGTTATTGTTTCCCCCATCACACTGGGAATAGGGGAGAGTGAGCAAAGAGCTGTGTGTTGCTGATCCACCTGCCAGGTTAAACCACCACGGGAGGGTCCCTTGGGAGTCATTCCTGAAGGGTAAAGGTGTCCAGGAAGGCTGGACACATCTCAAGAAGGAATTCTTAAAGGTTGAGGAAGGGGCCATGCCAGTGCACCACAGGATGGGCCAGTGGAGAAGGAGAGCGTTGTGGCTGATGAGGGAACTTTTGCTGAGACTCCGGGAGAAAAAGAGAGTTTATGTCCTGAGGAAGAAGGGAAGGGCAACACAGAGCATGGGATCAGGCCTCGCCAGCATGGGTTCGTGAAAGGCAGGTCCTGCTTGACCAACCTGATCTCCTGCTGTGATCGAGTGACCTGCCTGGTGGGTTATGGAAAGGCTGTTGTCGTTGCCTTCCTTGACTTCAGCAAAGCCTTTGACAATGTCTCCCACTGTATTCCCTTGGAGAAGCTGGCATCCCGTGGATTGCACGGGTACACTCTTTGCTGGGTAAAGAACTGTCTGAATGGCCAGGCCCAGAGAGTGGTGGTGAAAGGAGATAAATGCAGCTGGTGACCGGTCACCCTGGTGTGCCTCAGGGGTCAGTATTGGGTCCTGCCCTGTTTAATGTCTCTACTGACGATCTGGATGAGGGCATCGGGTGCATCATCAGAAAGTTTACAGATGACACCAAGTTAGGGGCAAGTGTCAACCTGCCTGAGGGTAGGAAGGCCCTGCAGAGGGACCTGGGCAGACTGTCCAATGGGCTGGGGCCATCGGGCTGAAGTTCACAAAGACCAAGTGCCAGGTCCTGCACTCTGGACACAACAACCCCAGGCATCGCTACAGGCTGGGGGCAGAGAGGCTGGAAAGCTGAGCAGAGGAAACAAACCTGGGGGTTTGTCAATGATTTACGGGCTGGTTCGGCCCGGTTTGGTGCTTGCAGACCCAGACCCCGGGAAAAGGGAAAGGGAGATATGGAAAAGGGGAGGGAGAACGCCTTCCTCTCAAGCTGAGGCAGACGAGACATCAAGCCAGGCCAAGCAGAAGAGAAAGAAGGGAACGTCTCATGATGTGCAAACAGTTTTATCTTTACGTCTGAACAGCAAATGGAAACAGAATAACACAAAGTCCGCTGGGGTATGTAGAATGTAGTTCTTCCCTTCTGAGAAGAGGACACCCAGATCTATCCATGATCCATGGAACTGGAGCATTAACTCTTTAACTCCCAGTGTGCCCAGGAGGACAAAAGGCCTATGGCATCCTGGCTTGTATCAGCAATAGTGCAGCCAGCAGGAGCAGGAGGTGATCGTCCCTCTGTACTCAGCACTGCTGAGGCCGCACCTCAAGTGCTGTGTTCAGTGTTGGGCCGCTCACAACAGTAAGGATGCTGAGGGCCTGGAATGGGTCCAGAGAAGGGCAATGGAGCCGTGAGGTCTGTAGTGTAAATCTTATGGAGAGCAGCTGAGGGAACGGGAAGTGTTGCGTGTGGAGAAGAGAATGAGGGGAGACCTCGTTGCTGTCTGCAACTCCCTGAAAGGAAGTTGTGGTGAGGTGGGATTTGGCCTCTTCTCTTGGGAGATAAGAAGTGGTGAAGTCACCGTGTCTGGAGATGTTTAAGGAAAGGATAGATGTAGTATTTGGTGACGTGTTTTGGTGGGGGATTGCCCTAGACCTTAGAGCATCTTTTCCAACATTAATGATTCTATGAACTCCATTGCCTCACCTTGCTGGGCTGTCCTTCCAACAAATGTCAGCATTCCAATCGTGAGAGCTGTCCCACCAGACACGTCAGAGAAGAAAAGGCAGCCGAGGTGCAGGTATCTCTAGAGGAGATCCCTGCTTGTTCCAAGCTGCAGGGTGAGGCCTGAAGTGGAGCTCTGCTTTTGGGAGTCACCAGGGACCAGGGTGCCTCCTCGCTGTTGTCTATGGTTGCAGTAGTATTGTTAAACCACCCATCTACCTCTGTCCAATACCACAAGGCCTTTTAACTGCTTTTTGCAGCTCAGCTGCCTGTCCTAAGAGATGATCCACCTTGTGCAGCTACTTGCCTTATCACTAGGAGGAGGTTCGAGGCAGTGGGTGAAATGGACTGCCTGAACCAAAATCTCCTCTTTTTACCAGTTCTGTCTGTGTGTATACAGACATGTCTGGGCATTTCCCTGGATGGGCACTGGATCTGGCCCTCATGTGAGTGTTCACCACCACAGTGTCAGAGATGAAGACATCCGTCACTTCTGGCTCTGCCCACACTAGTGAGATCACTATGAAGGGAAGACTGGGGGACTCAAGTGTATCTCCACAACTACCCTCTGGCCATCCCATAGCCTCCTCTTTGTCCCTCAATCAAACCCCGTCTCCCCCCATATTATCTCCATGGTTCCCAACGGTCACCTCATGGTAAGTCAGTGGTCAAATTGTGTCATGGTTTTGTAACTTCACTATTGGTATTCCACATCATAACATCATGGACAAAAGAGAAGAACTACGTATCCCAGAGGACCTCACGGTCAGAGAAGGAAGATACATCACGGAAGATGCGTCATCTGGTTGCGCGCGGTTCTTCTTCACTTTTGTTTGCTGCCGGGAGAGGAGTGGGTGTGCTTTCCAAGCCGGGCGCCTTCATCAAGTAAGGCTTTCGGTTTCGGAAACTCTCTCACTCTCTCTCCCTCTCCCTCTCTATCGCTCTTTCGCTCTCTCCCTCATTCATTTGGTTTATTATCCTTACTCCCAATTAGATTGTATTGTATTGTGTCATCTTGTATCCCAACATCATAGTTAGTAAAATAAGTTCTCCTTCTTAGATTGTTGCCGCTGCTTCGTTTTTTTCTTGGGAAGCCAGGGGGGAGGAGGGCCCGCAAGCCTACTGCCCCCCTGTCACGGGCACAGATCTATCTAGGTAACTCCGTGACAAATGCTTCCACCCCTTATTCTACATCATTATATCATGCTTAATACATATACATAGAACCACTGACTGCACTCCCCCAACATCAAATTCCCTTGTGGTACACATTGAACATCCCCATCTTTCTGCATCGCCCACCAAGTGGAGCCAGGTCCCTGGGCAAAAACAGTTCCACGGAGAGGTCTGCCCTTTCCAGAGGCTGGAAGGACCCGAACTGCTTTTCCCAACGTGCTCTTTCCATGTGCTACAGGGACCTTATCTTCCTCTACGGTATGTAGGGAGCTGGAATGGGTGGGACCATCACGATTGATAGATCCCCTGATGTTGACCAACCAGGTGGCTTCTGCCAGATGCTTCTCCCAGTGCTTCAATGTTCCACCGCCCGTTGCTTTCAGCATAGTTTTTAACAACCCATTGTATCGTTCAATCTTACCAGAAGCTGGTGCATGATAGGGGATATGATAAATCCATTCAATGCCATGTTCTTTGGCCCAAGTATTTCTAAGAGAATTTTTAAAATGAGTCCCATTATCTGATTCAATTCTTTCTGGGGTGCCGTGTCGCCACAGAACTTGTTTCTCCAGACCTAATATGGTGTTTCTGGCGGTAGCATGGGGTACTGCATATGTTTCAAGCCACCCAGTGGTCGCTTCCACCATGGTGAGCACATAACGCTTACCATTGCAGGATCGTGGCAAGGTGATATAGTCAATCTGCCACGCCTCCCCATATTTATACTTTTGCCATCGCCCTTCCTCCCAGAGAGGTTTCATCCTCTTGGCTTGTTTGATTATGGCGCATGTTTCACAGTCATGAATAACTTGTGCAATAGCATCCATAGTTAAGTCCACCCCTCGGTCTCTAGCCCACTTATACGTTGCATCTCTCCCTTGATGGCCCGAGGTCTCATGGGCCCACCGAGCTAGAAATAATTCACCCTTGTTCTGCCAGTCCAAGTCTATTTGAGCCACCTCAATTTTGGCAGCCTGATCTACCTGATGGTTTTTTTTCTGTCCTTCCGTAGCCCGACTCTTGGGCACATGAGCATCTACATGACACACCTTTACCACCATAGTCTTCATTCGGGCAGCAATGTCTTTCCACAGTTCAGCAGACCAAATAGGTTTACCTCTCCGTTGCCAGTTATTTTGCTCCCACTGCTGTAACCACCCCCATAAGGCATTCGCCACCATCCATGAATCAGTATAAAGATAAAGCACTGGCCACCCCTCCCGTTCAGCGACATCTAAGGCTAGTTGGACAGCCTTGACCTCTGCAAACTGACTTGATTCTCCTTTTCCTTCAGTGGCCTCTGCAACTTGTCGTGTGGGGCTCCACACAGCAGCTTTCCATCTGCGATACTTCCCAACAATACGACGCGATCCATCTGTGAACAGGGCATATTTCTTTTCATTTCCTGGTAGTTCATTATATGGTGGGGCCTCTTTGGCACGTGATACCTCTTCTCCTGGTGATGTTTCAAACTTTTTACCTTCAGGCCAGTCCATGATCACCTCTAAGATTCCTGGATGACTGAAGTTCCCCATTCGAGCTTGTTGTGTAATCAGTGCGATCCACTTGCTCCAAGTGGCATCAGTAGCATGATGGGTGGAGGGAATCTTTCCTTTAAACATCCAGTTCAGCACCGGCAGTCGAGGTGCCAGGAGGAGCTGCGTCTCGTACCGACTACTTCGGAAGCAGCCCTAACCCCCTCATACGCGGCTAAGATTTCCTTCTCAGTTGGGGTGTAACACTCTTCAGACCCCCTGTATGCTCGACTCCGGAATCCCAGGGGTCGGCCTCGGGTCTCCCCTGAGCTTCTTTGCCACAAGCTCCAGGTGGGACCTTTCTCTCCAGCAGCAGTGTAGAGGATGTTCTTTACATCTTGTCCCGTCCGTACTGGCCCCAGGGCCATGGCACGGGCTATCTCATGTTTGATCTGCTCAAAAGCCTGCTGCTGTTCAGGACCCCATGTAAAATCATTCTTCTTCCGCGTCACCTGATACAGGGGGCTTACAATAAGGCTATAGTTTGGAACATGCATCCTCCAAAAGCCCACTACACCCAGAAAAGATTGTGTCTCTTTCTTACTAATGGGCGGAGACACGGCAGTGATTTTGTCCATCACATCTGCTGGGATGTGACGGCGCCCATCTTGCCACTTTCTGCCTAGGAACCGACTCTCCTGGGCAGGTCCTTTCACTTTGCTTCGCTTGATAGCAAAACCAGCTTGCAGAAGGGTCTGGCTTATTTGCTCTCCTTTCTCAAAAAACGTTCTCTGATGGCATTGTTGTGTGGGGCGATACAGCAATGTACTGCAGGTGCTCAGGAGCACTGACTGTTCCAGTACAGTTTGGATTAACCCATGGCAAATGGTTGGGCTGTGTTTCCACCCCTGGGGCAAACAGTTCCAAGTAGACTGAGTGCCCCTCCAGCTGAAGGCAAATTGTGGCCTGCATTCTGTGGCCAGAGGAATGGAAAAGAAGGCATTAGCAATGTCACTGGTGGCATACCACTTGGCTGCTTTTGACTCCAGTTCATATTGCAGTTCTAACATGTCCGGCACAGCAGCACTCAGCGGGGGTGCGATTTCATTCAGGCCACGGTAGTCTACCGTCAGCCTCCGTTCTCCACTGGCTTTACGCACTGGCCATATGGGGCTGTTAAAAGGCAAGTGCTTTATGCTGATCAGTCCTTGACTCTCTAGCTGACAAATCAACTTATGAATGGGGAGCAAGGAGTCCCTGTTGGTGCAGTGCTGCCGTCTGTGCACTGCTTTTGTGGCAATCGGTACCTGCTGCTCTTTTACTCGCAGCAACCCCACAACAGACGGATCTTCTGACAGGCCAGGCAAAACAGACAGCTGCTGAATGTTGTCTGTATCTACAGCAGCTATTCCAAAGGCCCATCGATACCCCTTGGGATCCTTGAAATACCCCCTTCTGAGGGAATCGATACCCAGCATGCATGGAGCCCCTGGGCCAGTCACAATAGGGTGTTTTTGCTGGTCTTTACCAGTGAGGCTTATTTCGGCCTCCAACACAGTCAGTTCTTGAGAGCCCCCAGTCACTCCAGAAATACGGATTGATTCCGTCCTTCATGACTTGACGGCATTGGAGTGGACTGTGCACCGGTATCCACCAGAGCCTTATATTTCTGTGGTTCTGATGTGCCAGGCCATCGGATCCGCGCATTCCAATAAACTCTGTTATCCCTCTCCCTCCCTGACTGAGGGCAGGGCCCCTCTATTCATTACCTGTGGTAACTGGAGCAACTACACCGCTGGTTGATTAGTTCTGTAATTCTCTCACCCGTGCTCGCAGTACAGGAGTAGTGTGGTCATGCCACTTCCTCATGTCTTCTCTGTGGTCACTGAGGTAACGCCACAAGGCAATACACGATGCAATCCTACAATGTTCCTCATTTGAGCAGGAAAGAATTTGCCTTCAGTAGCTGAGACTTTTGATGATGCGGGTGAGGAGAAGGGTCCATCCCCTAAATTTAATTAAGTGGATTTTCATTAGCTTGATCAGTTCTTTCATTAGGCCCCTTTGCTTATCCTGATCTTCATCAAACGTTTCTGATACTACTACGGGTTCGTCACGATTAATCAATAGAGACACTTGCTCTTGTACTTCATCCAGTCTGTTTGCTCATTCTGAGATGGCTGAAATGGAAGCGTGTGTTGGGGGTAGATTTTGTTCATCGTTTTGAAGTGTAAGAATTAATTCCAAAACTGGGGGTCTTCTCTGTTGGTCCTCGTATCTGTCAAACGTTGCTGCTGGTGTAGGGGTGTATCTTTCTGGTGCTGTTCTTGTGAGTTTCTGCCATATATCAGGCATTGTTCTCACTCTCTCCAGATCATGACCTTGGCGTGGATCGTTAGGAGCAAAATTAGGGTCATACACCATTCCCACCACAGCTATTTCCCTCAAATACTGGATACCTTTTTCAGCTGTATCCCACTTCTACATCACAGGCTTCAGTCTGTCTCTGACGGGATGCCTTTCCCTGACGGCTACTAACATTCGTTCCCAGAGGGTGGTGGCTCCATCCAAACATCTACTAATCCCTCTGTCAATAGATGAGTCTTTGGCAATGCCTCCTAGTTGGCGGGCTTCGTTACTATGCAGAGACAAGCTACTGGCCCCGCCGTCCCAACAGCGAAGCAACCAGGTGACAAGGGTTTCGTTCGGATGCCGTGTAAACTCTTTCCTTGAGCCTTGCATTTCAGTCATCTTCAGAGGTCGGCAAACAGAAATAGAGACTTCTTCTTCATCACTCGCCTCTCCGTGTCTCTTGGTTTTTGCTTTTGCCTTTCGTGGCTCTGAGGAGGCCCCCTGGCCTGGATCTTCCTCTACCTCCTCCTCCGCAGCTGCTGCTTCTTTTTTCCATTCCAGACGCGTGGACACCCACTTCCATTTCTTGCCTTCCACAGGGGCAGCTGACACTGCTACTGGTGTCTCCTGTGACTGATCAGATTTGACTTGGAGATTTCCCCCTTTGGCTTCAACCTCAGCTTGGAAACTCTCTCTCTCAAGAAGAGTATTACATAGAGCACGGTAAGCACAAGCCAAGCCCCAAATAAGCCGTACCTCCTTCGATCTATCTGAGCCACACCATCCCTGACTCAAATACTGGCTTCGTTTCCTGGGATCCCACAGGTGTTCAAGAGTGGAGTGCCATGACATTGTGGGTCCCCACGCTTCTAAGATTTCTCCTAAACCTCTCCATATTCCCTGCCAGTCAGCATTCTCTGGTTTTGGAGGAGACTTCTTCCACATAACACAAATGGAGAAGAAAACATTCAAGGAGATTGATAACATGCACAAGAGTATGAGCTCCAGCTCGGCAGTTGAAAAAACACGTGACAAACTGAGAAGAAAGCCTGGAAACTGGTTTGAAAGTGTCAAACTTAAAATGATACCACATTGCATAAAGGTACCAGGCAGGTGTCTCCATCAGGGCCCTTATTTGGTTATACATGAACACAATTCCACAGCACGAAATCATGATGTTAATTATAGGCCAATAATTTCCCAAGATCATGATTGTCCTTCATCCCTTATACAACGCTCCTGCAATAAAGAGCAGACTCATAGCTGGTAGCTGCTAAAATGGGGGAAAAACAACAACAACAACTACTGGGTACAGTGTCCGGAGTTCGGCAGACTGTCCAGACTATAATCTCATCTATGAAGGTCACACTAGCAATGCCTTGCAGTCTGGCAGTCTCCGGCTTAAAGAAATCCTTTCTTTTCTCTGTTAGCGTTAAAAGCTTCAGATTGCCCGCATTCTCCACCAAAAGCTGTCACGGAGTTATCTAGCTCAATCTAGATCAGTCTATGCCCGTGACAGGGAGGCCGTGGGCCTGTGGGCCCCCTGGCACCCAAAAATGGGAAGGGAAAGGGGACAGGGGAATGGGAGATGGGCTCAGAGAGGGAAAAAGAACAGAGCAGTGGCCACAATCTAAGGTGGAAAACTTATTTTACTAACCGTGATATTGGAATGCAAGATAACACAATATAATACAATCAAATTGAAAGTACGGGTTATAAATCATTTAAAATAAGAGACAGCTTCCAAAACCGAAAGCTCTGCTTGAATGAAGGCGCACAGCTCGGAAGCACACCCAGCACTCTGCGTGGCTGCCGGAGAGAGAGTGTGAGCCTGATCACGCAACTCATATCCCGTGATTTCAGTGCCGTATCTTCCCTCACTGACCGTGAGGTCCTCTGGGATACGCAGTTTTTCTTCTCTTTTGAGAAGCAGGTATCTGGATCGTTGTCAGTCCACAGAACCGGACTATTAACCCTGTAATTACCCGGGCTGTCCATGATGCTATGATGTGGAATACCAATGGCAAAATTACAAAACCATGCCAGCTTGGCTCAAAGCCTGGTCAGCAGCACCCATCCAAGGCATGAGCTGCCCAACAAGGTTTTGAAGCTAATGGCTGACTGCCATGAGCACAGCGCTGAGAGCTGCTTTTCACAAAGAAAGCTGCTGAACAAAGTTGAGACTGGGGCATTCCGACTTGAGTACAGTTGGCACAGGCACCGGGTAAGATAATCCTACATGGTAGGAGAGCGCCTAGCACAGGGCAGAACCCATGTGCTAACTGTTGGAAACAGTGTGTGAGCAGGGGAGCACACACTGCATCAGCCCGAGGAGATGCAGGAAGTTGAGCAAACACAGATACACACACCCACAAACTCCAAACACGTGCATGCAGGGCTGGCTGAAGTAACACAGCACTCAGAAGGGAAGTTCACTTCCTGTGCGGGTGTGAAGAGGTGGTGTCATATGGGACCACGTCCCCGTCCCAACTCACCACCCTGGGTGTTCTCCAGGGAGGGTTGGCCCAGTATTGTCCCAGCTATGGGCCCAACGGGGGAGTGCAGGGAACTGGGACCGCTCCAACCGCAGGGACCCCTCCTGAGCCCTGCTTTCATACTAAAGTTGTGGCCGAGCCGCTGGATTCTCCGTCGTGGCCTGCAAGGGAGGGAGAGCAGTGAGCCCTGGCTCTGTGCTCGCTGTGGGGCATGGAGCATCATGCCACCATCACCACTGTGACCCCAAAAGCAACGAGGGGCCCCAGAGTGCCCTGACCCCAAGCACTGGCGGGGGACAATTCTGCCCTTGGCACTCACCTGCTGGTGCTTCGTAACCCTTCTTCTTCTCCTTCCCTGCAGACAGAATAAGAGTCAGCATTGGGCTCATGTCAGGGCCGATCCTAAGGAGGTCAGGGCCTTTACCTGACTTGCTCTTCCACACCACCAATCCAATGACAGAAGCAATTACAGCCACAGTGGTGACGACCACCCCGGCCACAATGGGGATCAGGTTGGGCTGAGGCTCTGGGGGTAGAGTGGCTTTGTCAGTAAAGGAATGGGTGGCCCCCAAACCCCCCAACCCCACGTACCCCACGCTGCCAGCTCACCCCATGAGAAGAGACAAGGCTGGGGCAGGCTGGTGTGCTCCACGCGGCACCGGTACTTGTCCCCATCCTCCGGCAGCACATCAATGGCCGCTGAGGCGTGGTAGGTGCCATCACTGTTGGGCACCATGCCCCCCCAGTGGGTCTCCTGGTGCCGGACCATGCCGTCCTTCATCCAGCTGATGGCGATGGGCCGTGGGTAGAAGCCATAAGCGCAGCAGAACAAGGTCAGGATCCCGTTGGCTTCCTTCCCCCACACGCGCACCTCAGGCCGTTCTGCAGATGGGTGACGTTGTGGGCCAGGCTGAGCCCCTGCCCAGCACCCAGCCCAGCCCCAGGTCCCCTTCCCATCCTCACCTCTCCTTTTCAGCGCTGCCTTCCCGTGCTCAAGGTATTTCCTCAAGTTCTGAACACAGACAGTCCCCAGCTCATGCTTGCATCCCTCAGCATACGTCCCTTCCTGCTCCCATCTCCTCTTGGTGATTTCTGCCACCGCATCGGCTGCGGTGAACGTCATCGTGTCCATATCAAAGGCAATGTAGTCCCTCCCATCAAATCCATACTGAACGTACCCTCGGATGTTGCCGTCCTCCAGGATGTCACAGCCGATCATCTTCTGCAGTGTGTGAGACCCTGAGGCATAGCAGGGGTGGGGGGTGAGGGGCTTCACAGGCTGTGGGGCACCACGAGTGCTGTGGGGCTGGGATGGGGTGGGTGGGCTCAGGATCGGAGGAGCCCAGGGACAGTGCAACCACACATGGACAGCCCAGCACAGCTGGGTGTGGGGCAAGGCCAGGCCTCAGTGGAGCTGGCAGACGCCTCATGGATCCCTCACTGCACGGAGTCCCCGTCCCAGCCCCATCACAATGCAGCTGCCGCCGCGCTCACCTTCACTTTTATTGTAGTGCACCTGCAGCCTGCCCAGGAACTCGTAGAAATCCAGCTCAATGTCCCGGGCCTTCTGGGTCTCTGCATCCCAGTGCTCCTGGTCCTCTTGCGGCAGCCAGCCCATGATGGGCCGCACCGTCCGGCCCAGGCTGTTGTAGTTCCAGAGGAGTTCGCCATCTACGCACCCGACGATCACGAACTGCGGCATCCCGGGGCCGGGATCCGTCATCCCGGTCAGGAAGTAGTGCAGGGAGTGCGACCCTGCGGGGACAGACGGCGTCGGAGCCGTGAGCCGCGGGTGGGGGTCCCGCGGACGCAGCCCCGGCGTCGGGGAGCGAGGAGCCGCGGGTCCCGGTGCCGGGGGCAGCCCGGTCCCGCAGCACTCACCGCATACCGCCGCGCCCAGGGCGCCCAGCAGCAGCCCCAGCACCACCGCCTCGCTCGGACCCATCGCATCGCTCCGCTCCGCGAATACCCCGGGCTCCGCCCCGCGTCCTTATTGGTGCCTCCGCCTCTCCCCGCCAATGGAGTCCGTGAGCGCGGGCGACGTCACCGGGCGCCAGGCAGATCTCGCTCGCGAGGGTTGTCAAAAGTGAAAGCGAAAGCTCGGAGGACGGGAGGGGACGAGCGGGACCGTGGGGCGACCCCCGGAAGAAGGGAAGGAGCCGTCCGCCAGAGCGCGGTCGAGGGCCGCGATGGGAGCACCACCGTTGTGGGGGGCACGGAACGCTCCTCCCAGCAAGGATAGGTTGGGTGCAGAGAGGCACAGAGACCCCAGGGGTGGGAAGGATCACCACTGATCCCCACCGGACGGGGAATGATCCCGAGGGCAGCGGCTACGAGCAGCACCTCAGCTCTGCTAAACCCCCCACGATTCAGGAGGTAACAGTTAGAGACCTGCTACTCCAACTGGACTGCCACAGGTCCATGGGACCGGATGAGATTCACCCGAGAGTGCTGAGAGAACTGGCAGAGGTGATAGCCGAGCCGCTTTCCATCATCTATCAGTGCTCCTTGTTGACGGGTGAGGTCCCAGAAGTCTGGAGGCTTGCCAGTGTGACTCCCATCTACAAGAAGGGCTGCAGGGAGGATCCGGCGAACTACAGGCCTGTTAGCCTGACTTCAGTGCCGGGGAAGATTATGGAGCAGATTGTCTTGAGGGAGATCACGCGGCACATGCAGGTCAACCGGGGGATCAGGCCTAGCCAGCATGGGTTCACGAAGGGCAGGTCCTGCTTGACCAACCTGATCTCCTTCTATGATCCAGTGACCCGTCTGCTGGATGAGGGAAAGGCTGTTGATGTGGTCTACCTAGACTTCAGCAAAGCCTTTGACACTGTCTCGCACAGTATTCTCCTGCAGAAGCTGGCAGATCGTGGCTTGGACAGATACATTCTTCGCTGGGTAAGGAACTGGCTGGAGGGCCGGGCCCAGAGAGTGGTGGTGAATGGAGTTAAATCCAGCTGGCGACCGGTCACGAGTGGTGTTCCCCAGGGGTCGGTGCTGGGGCCTGTCCTCTTTAATATCTTTATTGATGACCTGGATGAGGGCATTGAGTGCACCCTCAGTAAGTTTGCAGATGACACGAAGCTGGCTGGAAGTGTTGATCTGCCTGAGGGTAGCGAGGCCTTACAGAGGGATCTGGATAGGTTGGATAGCTGGGCTGAAGCCAATGGGATGGGATTCAACAAGACCAAATGCCGGGTCCTGCACTTTGGCCATAATAACCCCAGGCAACGCGACAGGCTTGGGGCAGAGTGGCTGGAAGACTGTGTAGAGGAAATGGACCTGGGGGTGTTGATTGACGCTAGACTGAACATGAGCCAGCAGTGTGCCCAGGGGGCCAAAAAGGCCAATGGCATCCTGGCTTGTATCAGAAATAGTGTGGCCAGCAGGAACAGGGAAGTAATTATCCCCCCGTACTCAGCACTGGTGAGGCCGCACCTCGAGTACTGTGTCCAGTTTTGGGTCCTTCACTGTAAGAAAGACATCCAGGCCCTGGAGCATGTCCAGGGGAGGGCAACAAAGCTGGTGAGGGCTCTGGAGCACAGGCCTTATGAGGAGCGGCTGAAGGAGCTGGGATTGTTCAGTCTAGAGAAGAGGAGGCTCAGGGGAGACCTTATTGCTCTCTATAACTACCAGAAGGGAGGTTGTAGTGAGCTGGGGGTCAGCCTCTTCTCTCGTGTGACAGTGATAGGACGACAGGGAATGGCTTCAAGCTGCGCCGGGAAGATTCAGGCTGGACGTTAGGAAATACTACTTCTCTGAAAGGGTGGTCAGGCACTGGAATGGGCTGCCCAGAGAGGTGGTGGAGTCACCGAGCCTGGTGGTGTTCAAAGAGCGTTTGGACGTTGTGTTGAGGGACATGGTTTAGCGAGAACCATTGATGTAGGGCAAATGGTTGGACAGGATGATCCTGTGGGTCTTTTCCAACCTTAGCGATTCTAGGATTCTATGATTCTATGAGCACGTGACTGCCTGGAGCGGACGGGGGCTGGAGCCACCCTTTCTGTCTCAGTGATGCCTCTGGGAGCACAGTGCTGTCTGAGTCTGCGCAGGCTCCCTTTCCCCCCACCCTTTCCTCCTGCAGCACAAGGATGAACGCTGCGTTCCTCAGCTCACCCCTTTCTCCAAACTGTTACTGGGAGGGGTGAGTTCATTTCTCTCTGATATCTTTCCCTACAGCACCTATTTCTCAAATAAAGGCCGTGTCACCGCCTTTGTTTGCTCTACACCACGTTCACCCAAAACTTCTCAAGGCTTCAGCCCCGTGGCTCGGTGAAGCTCCCTGCCACGCACAGCCCTTCCCTCAGAGACTTTTTTTTTACACAAAAAGTGGAGAAATTTAGGTTAGATGTAAGAGGGTAATGTTTTACTCAAAGGTGAGGTCCCAGCACAGGCTGCCGGGAGAAGCCGTGGATAACCCCCCTCCGGGAGCATCCCAGGACAGGCTGGATGAGACCCTGAGCAGCCTGATCTGGCGGGGGACAAGCAGCCCACAGCAGGGGGCTGGAACCACATGGGCCTGAAGGACCCCTTCAGCTTCAGCTTCAGCCATTCTATGATTCTGTAACTCTTTCCAGGCACGGGAGACCTCAACTGCACGTTGTGTGTGTGCTGGGAGAGGGCCAAATAACAGCATTTTACAGCCAGGAAAATGAAGACAAAATCACCTCTCCAATGTCCTGCTGATCACTTGATAGAATCATAGAATCACCAGGGTTGGAGAAGACCTACAAGATCATCCAGTCCAACCCCTTCTCTTCTGTGCTGTTTTTCAATCAAGACCCTAAAAACACATCCTGAAGTTCTGTACCACAGGAAAATTTGGGAAAACAGGGGGAGTTTGACCCCTGCTTTCCCATGTATGAAACAAAGAAAGAATAAGAAGCGACTATACCGTATCCCAAGAGAGAAACTGAAGCGTTTTGTTTGTTGTCAATTTCATCACACAGACAGGAGGTGCAATAGAGGAAGGGAAGCAGATTGCTCACCCCTTTCAGAACACTCCACGATCGCAGGGGAAAACTCCGCCAAGGAGGGATCCCCAACCAGAAATCCTCACCCAGTGGCTGTCAGCTCTTCTATGGGGTCTAAGAGGAGTGCAGCCAGGCTCAAACCCTTCCTGCTGCACAGCTGCATCGCCTTCAGCTCTGCTGCCAGTGCTGAGCGGTCCTTTCCCAGGTGATCCATGAGAGGGTCAGGCTGGGACTCAGCAGTTCCCATGCAGGCAGCGATGCTATGGGGCAGTGACAATATTGGGCAACGTTATGGGGTAGAGACACAATGGAGTGGTGCAGCTACGGGGCAGTGCACCTACGGGGCAGTGAGGCTTTGGGGCGGTGCTGCTATGGGGCAGTGAGGCTTTGGGGCGGTGCTGCTATGGGGCGGTGCTGCTATGGGGCAGTGAGGCTTTGGGGCGGTGCTGCTATGGGGCAGTGTTGCTATGGGGCAGTGAGGCTTTGAGGCGGTGCTGCTATGGGGCGGTGCTGCTATGGGGCGGTGAGGCTTTGGGGCGGTGAGGCTTTGGGGCGGTGAGGCTGTGGGGCGGTGCTGCTATGGGGCGGTGCTGCTATGGGGCGGCTGTCACAGTGGGAAAGAACAGCACGGTGGAAAGGCGATACAGGAGAGGAATGGCAAAGGGACAAACAGGAAAGGAACGCTCAGCGGTCTGCGAACATCTCGGCTCACGGGGAGATACCCCCCCAGGGAGGGATCTCCACGCACAGAGCCTTCCCAGCCGCTCTCAGCCCTTCCATGAGGTCTCAGAGCAGTGCGGGCAGGCTCCGCCCCTCCCGCTCACACCGCTGCACCGCCTCCAGCTGTGCCGCCAGGGCTGCCCGCTCCTTTCCCAGGTGCTCCATCGCTGGGTCAAGCCGGGACTCGGCAGCTCCCATTGGGGCACGAAGAGGCCGAGGCGGCCGACGGCAAACGGCGACCGTCCCGCGGGAACCGCGAGACACGGGAGAGGATCTCAGCCGTCGGCCGGGCGGCGCTTCGCCCACGGGGACAGCGGGCAGCAACCGCGGGAAACGCGGCCCGGTGCGTCCGCAGGCCGTGAAGCAGCGCAGGAAGCGCAGGGACACGGCGGGGAACGAGCCCGGCGCTCCGCTGTGGGACGCCTTCACGGCCCGCCGCGGCGCCCGGTGATGACATCACATCCGGCCTGGAGCGGAAGCGCAGTGTGGACGGGCGTGGAAGGGGAGGGGGCTGATGGAGAAAGAATGGCGGTGCTTCCGTGCCTGGGGCAGCGCTCCCGTCCCGTCCCGTCCCGTCCCGTCCCGTCCCGTCCCACAACGCTGCGGGAAGCGATGGCAGCAGCTGCAATAGAGCACGCTTTGCTTACTGCAAACTCCGCGTCTTTACGATGGGCAGCGGCTTGGCAGGATGGGCAGAGAAAGAAATCGAAGGAGTCCCGAAGGCGTGTGACTCCCTGAAGGTATTGGCCAGTGCAGATCCCGGGAAGGTTGTGGCTGTGCAGAGGCCTCTTCTGCACGGAGGCACTGGGTGAGCTGCCAGCAGCTTCCGTTGCTGCCCAGCTAAGCGTACCCGAAGTCATGGGCTGTACCTGAAGGGGGCCTCCAGGAAAGCTGGGATGGGGCTGTTTTGTAAGGGCGTGGAGCGACAGGAGGAGGGGAAATGGCTTTAGAGTGGAAGAGGGTGGATTTAGACAGTGGAGCAGGTTGTGGATGCCCCCGCCCTGTGAGCAGCCTGCTGTGGTGGGAGGTGTCCCTGCCTCCAGCCGGGGATGGAAGTGAATGGTCTGAAAGGTCCCTTCCAACCCAAACCATTCTATGGTTCTTTGTAAACTGCAGGGAATTGCAGAGGAGAATGGCTTTAAGAAGCCAATAGCACTAGAGATGCAGCGTGCAGTTCAGAGAGCACCTCTGTGCAGTGAGGTCAGAGCGTGCCTGAAACAATACGGCCCGGACAGAGAGTGGCTCAGAATGATGACAGAATCATAGAGGCACAGGGCTGGAAAGGACCTACAGGATCATCCCATCCAACTGTCCTCCAATCACCATCACCACCGCTGAGCTCCTCAGCCTCATCTCGTAGCACCTCATCCACAATGTCAGTGGTTTATGGGCTGGTTCGGCCCGGTTCCGTGAGTAGCGGGGCAGAGGGACCCGCGGATCGCCACCCCAGAAAAGGGGAACAGGGAAAAGGATAGCGAGATGGGCCCAAAAACAACACGGCAGCAACGATCTGAGCAGAAACAAAGTAATTGACTAGAAAGGACATCGGGCTGCAAGATAATACACTGTAATACAACAGCAGCACTGGCACAAGGTTGGTGGTGATGAGATCTCTCATTGTGGGTGCACCTTTTGCTTCCAGAGGACGTAGTGGTCAGCTCTGCTGCAGACCCAGTGCTTGTGTAGGTGGCACAGGGATGAGCTGATCCTGTCCCCGTTCAGGTACGCACATCGGCCTCCACCTCGCAGCTCAAACCTGTGCCCAAGAGGGAGGAGAATGGCAAAGGCACCCCGATGCGCCGAGAAAAGCTGGGGCTGCCTCTTCTGGGGAAGGAAGGGCAGAAAGGGCTCATGGTGGAGCACCAAGCCTGAGCCTGGCGGACCACGGTAAACCACGGCTGTGGCACCAGGAGAAGGTCCCCATCCCAAAGAGAGCCCGTGGAAAAACGTGGCCTGGACAGCTGGACGGACAGACTGACCAGTTGGTGAAGGCTGTGCCATCGCTCCACGTCCACTGGGTGTCCTCTTCTTCCCTGTGCAGCCCGATCCAACAGATTGCCGGGCCCTGGAAGCGCATCATGAAATCCTTTAAAGGAAGAGAGTGTTGAATGTCAGGAGGTTTTAACATCTGTCCCACTCACATCTCAGGCTCCAGCAGGCTGCAAGGTGCTGCCTTCTGCTGCATGGAAGAAGCTTGTTTGTGCTCCCATGGCACAAGAGCTGCCCCCGGAGGTGCACATCTCAGGATGTCCCCCAGATGGATGCGGGAGGGGTTAGGGGCAGTAATGTGCCGCTGTCCCTCCCCAGCCTGGTGCCTTCCCCAGAGCTTTGGGCTCGTGTCCCCATCTCACCATCTCCTCCGCACTGCCTATGGTGGCCAGGGAAGCTCCGTGGGCATTGCAGTGCTCCCTGCTGCTGTTCCAATCATTCTCCTCCTTCGAAAAATAATAGCATTTCCCCTGGAATCCGACCCAGGCGTTGGGGCACACGTGGGCAAAGTCTGGGAAAGGTGGCACAGGGACCTGCCGACATGCTGAAATGAGAAATTAGACAAATGTGAGGCAAAGGACAGGAAATGTGAATTTCTCTCACCTCCCTCCAACAGAGGTGGGGGATGGACTGCACTGTGTTGTGCTGCAGCCCCGGGTGCGGTTGCAGAGGTTAGGAAGGTTGAGCAGAGCGTGGTGTAGGGCACTGAATGGCTGCCCCACAGCACGTGGGAGCAGGGCTGTGCTTGGGGAGCGCATCCATGTGCTGGAAACCCCAATTCCCTGCTCTGTACCCAAACCTGAAACATCCTCTCACCATGGGGACACTTCTTGGCACTCACCGGTCGATATCACCACCAGCACGAGGCTGAGGGTTCCCAGTGCTGCACATGAAGCAATGAGCTGCACACGGGATCTCCTCCTTCCTGTCACATGGCACCAGGAACCTGGGAAGCAGCGAGCGGGTGGGGGCACATCCTTCTACTCCTGTTCCCCCCCATGCTCTCCTTCCTGCTCAGTCCCCACCATTACCCCATTGCTGTCCTCCACTCTGCCCAAGGGGCTGCAGTGCTGCTTTGGGCTCTGAAAATGTTTCTTGTTGGTCTCCTTCTCCCATAGCGGGTGTGGAAGTATTGGACTCCAGCAGCAATATCTGCACATCCTCTTCTGGGAGCTGGGGGTCAGAACTGGAGGGCAGATGTTGGTAGAAGTGGTTTTCCTCTTTATGTTTCCCTTTTTTCCACCCATTCCACTCTTTTGCTCTCCATCCCCAGCCTTACCCTGTTGGGATCCTTCTCCTCTGGTGTGCTGGGGGTTCTGGTGCTGCTTTGTGCTCTGAGGAATGGTTCAGTCGTTCTCCCTCTGCAGGCGTGGAAACCTTGTGCTTCAGTACAGGTATTTGCACAGATTGCTGTGGGGTGGACAGTTAGGATGGGGGGGATAGAAGGAAGGACTGAAGGAGGGGCTCGGGAGGATTAGAAAGGTGGGAGAAAAAGGAGAGAGAACGGGGAGAGGAAAGTGGAAGGAAGGAAAGATGGAGGAGCAAGAGAAGCAGGAAGGAGTTCAGTGCAGTTTGACATGTGAAGACGTGAGAAGCCAAAGGCGGTGTTGGTACCATTCAGCTGAGCAGTGTGTGCAGGCAGAGGATCTGTGTGGGGAAGCCAAACCACGCTGACATAACGGTCCTGTGGTTATGCTACATCTTTCAAAGTTCCCTTTGTTTGGTTCACACAGTTGGTGGGAGGTCCTTCGCAGTACAGAGCCCAACCCACACAGCTGTGCTTGGCTCTGAGCCATCATGGGGGGAAAGGAGAACCCGCACCTGTTGGTTATACCCAAGGAATTGATCCAGACACTATCTCTGATCAAAGCGGGCTTTATTCACCGTTTCAATGTCAGCTGTTCTACAAGCAGCAGCACACACAGAAAGCAGCGTTAGGTCTTTTATGCCCAGCACCACGGTGAAGCCCTTTGCTCCCTGGGCTCTCCTCGCCCACCTTGGAGCTCGGGCTGATGTTTGCAGCTTTGTGAGAAACACGCTCCAGGTCTACAATTTCGAATCAGGCCGAGATCTCTGTGAAGAGCAGTTTGTCCATGATTGCAACAACGGGCGCACGCCCCCTACTGCCAAGGCAGAAATTGCGCTCCTGATCAGTGCAATCCACTCCGTTTTCTCCCCTGGGTCCAACACAGGCAAAGCCTCTCCTGGCACTCATTGGTTGAGCATCTCAGGCTCACAATGGTCCGAAGCTGTTGCTCCATTATGTTTCCATACAACGTCTGTTAGCAACCCATTGTCTTTGGGTATATTCTTTACCTTTTAAGGAGATAGGAGGCAATATTTTCAACAATCGACACACTTGTTCTGTCTTGTGCTAGGCTCTCCCCTACCCTATAGAGTTTCCTTACCTGGTGCCTATGCCAATTCTACCCAGGAGGGAATGCCCCAGTCTCAACTTTACTCTGTTCAGCAGCATTCTCTGTGAAAAGCAACTTCACCTACACTACCTACAGAAATACTGGAAATTTCCACTGCAAAAACACAACCTACCTCTCACACATGGCTGACCGGGTCCTTTCTCCAGGTGATCTGTCAGTGGGTCAGGCCAGGACTCAGCAGTTCCCATACAAGCAGCGATGCCATGGGGCAGCTGTGCCACGACCTGTCTGGGGAGGCAAAAATATTCCACAGCGCTGCAGGAAGAGGGGGAGCAGCTGTGGTTTTCTAAGTTCTCTCCTCCTATTCAGCCATGGTTCTGCCCACAATGGCGGTTGGTGCACTCACTGTGGGGGGCCTTTGCAGTACACAGCCATACCCACACAGCCAAGCTTGGCTATGAGCCATCAGCTGAAAATGAGAACCTGCACCCGTTGGTGATACCCAAGCAATGTATCAGGATGGTATCTCTGATCAAAGCAGGTTTTAGTCCCACTGCAATGTCGGCTGTCCCGCATGCAGCAGCACACACAGAAAGCAGTGTTACATCTTTTATGCCCTGTTACCCAATGTTGATTTCTTCCTCCCATGGTTCCTCATTGGCTGAGTGCTTCAGGTTCACAAATCTTCCTGTCGCTAAGCTGAACGCATCCATACCTGCTGTGCACAAGTCGTTGCTATCTGAACATGGATACTGCTCATTGTTTTGCTTCTCCTCCATCAATTCCCTATCACTCAGGGCTTGTCTGTCCAGCACCAGCAATTAGCAGTCTTCCAACATAACGAGCCCATTGATATCCCTGTCACAGTGTTTGGGAGTGGGATGTGCAACCTGTCTGTACCTCCAGGCTCAGAGCTATTCCAGACGGCTGCACAGAGCAGAGCTGCAGTCTCTGTACCAATAAATGACCCCATCCACCTCATCTCGGTGACCATCAATTACTGCACCTTTTTGCTGAGCGTGCACAGACTGTCAGAGAGCCCTGGTGAAGGGAAAAGACCCCTCTGGAAAGAACTATGAGTAAAATATTTATGCTGTTGGTTGTACTGCAGAAACAGCATCCCATTCCCACAGTACCAAAGTGCCCCGCAATTCCGCATTGGCAGAAGAAGAGGATAAAAGAAGGGCCCCCCAGTCGAGAGAATGCAGCATATGTAGGTTCTGCCCGCGCCCCTTTCCTCAACAAACCATCCGTTTGGCTTTCGTCACTCTCTCCAACCACTGATTGTCGTTATCGTTTAATTACTTCTGAGCCTTCCGCTGTGATTGCAGACACGCTTGGGAAGTGGGCACTGCTTCCAAAGCCCCGAGGATTCTCACAGAGCAACACAGCTCATTTCTTAGGAGGCTGGATTATAAATGCAAATACTCTCTGGCCACAGGAGCCAGGCAATGGGAACCTGGCAGCATACGACACTCGGAAATGCCTACTGATTGGGTGCAGATGGCTTTCCAAGGCTGTGTTTCTGCATTGGATATGGAAAAGGGGGACCTGGCCTGAAGAAGCGGAGCACCATGTCTGTATTCTGCAACTTGTCCTTAGAAACAGCTGGTGTGAAAAGGTAGAAATACCACAGATGTGAGTGGCATGCTTTGGAAATGGAGTTGCTGAATGCTGGGATTAATTCTCACTTGCACTTTTTAAAGGTTGCGAATAGTGTGGGTATTATTATGGGCTGGGAAGGATGCTGTAAGGCTGCTGTGTTACGATAAGAGAGCCTCAGCAGAAGAAAAGCAGAGATAACAAGCATGAGAGAAGCCAAGGCCTGCACACAGGGCGGGGGTGTTCTCACTGTGTGGGAGGGAACGGATGGCTGCCCAGAGGGTCCTCCGTGTCGCTGTAGTACCTTCTTGGCTACCAAGAGAAGCCTGCGGGCCACCATGAGGGGGCTGTGAGGTACCACGGAGCCTCCCCTCGGTCTCCTCCTGTCTGGGCAGAACAACCCACAGAGCTGAGGTGCTGCTCGTAGCCGCTGCCCTCGGGATCATTCCCTGTTGGGTGGGGATCAATGGTGATCCCTCCCACCCTTGGGGTCTCGGTGCCTCTCTGCACCCAACCTATCCTTGCTGGGAGGAGCGTTCCGTGCCCCCCACACCGGTGGTGCTCCCATCGTGGCCCTCGACCGCGCTCTGGCGGACGGCTCCTTCCCTTCTTTCCGGGGTCGCCCCACGGAACCCTCGTCCCCTCCCGTCCTCCGAGCTTTCGCTGTCACTTTTGACAACCCTCGCGAGCGAGATCTGCCTGGCGCCCGGTGACGTCGCCCGCGCTCACGGACTCCATTGGCGGGTAGAGGGGGAGGCACCAATAAGGACGCGAAGCGGTTCCTGGGGTATCCGCGGAGCGTAACGGTGCGATGGGTCCGAGCCAGGTGGTGCTGGGGCTGCTGCTTGGAGCCCTGGGCATGGCGGCGTGCTGTGAGTACTGCAGGACCGGGCTGCCCCCGGCACCGGGACCCGCGGCTCCTCGCTCCCCGACGCCGGGGCTGCGTCCGCGGGACCCCCACCCGCGGCTCACGGCTCCGACGCCGTCTGTCCCCGCAGGGTCGCACTCCCTGCGCTACTTCCTGACCGGGATGACGGATCCCGTTCCCGGGATGCCGCAGTTCGTGATCGTCGGGTATGTGGACGGCGACCTGTTTGGTAAGTACGACAGTAAGAGCAGGAGTGCACAGCCCATCGTGGAGAAGCTGCCGCAGGAGGACCAGGAGCACTGGGACACGGAGACCCAGAAGGCCCGGGACGGCGAGCTGGATTTCTGCGGGTTCCTGGGCAGGCTGCCGGAACAGTACAACAAAAGTGGAGGTGAGTGTGGGGGAAGCTGCAGCGCGATGCGTCTGGGACAGGAGCTCTGTGTGCCGAGGGTGTCCGCCAGCCCCACTGAGGTCTGGCTGTGCCCCACGCCCAGCTGGGCTGGGCCGTCCATGTGTGGTGGCACTGTCCCTGGGCTGCCCTGCTCCTGCGCCCACCCACCCCACCCCAGCCCCATGGCACTCACGGTGCCCCACAGCCCAAGAAGCCCCTCACCTATCACCCTGACTGTGCCTCAGGGTCTCACACACTGCAGATGATGTTTGGCTGTGACATCCTGGAGGACGGCAGCATCCGAGGGTACGATCAGTATGCATTTGATGGGAGGGACTTCATTGCCTTTGATATGGACACGATGACGTTCACCGCGGCGGATCCGGTGGCAGAAATCACCAAGAGGAGATGGGAGACAGAAGGGACGTATGCTGAGAGATGGAAGCATGAGCTGGGGACTGTCTGCGTTCAGAACTTGAGGAGATACCTGGAGCATGGGAAGGCGGCAGTGAAAAGGAGAGGTGAGAATGGGAGGGGACGTGGGGCTGGGCTGGGTGTGGGGCAGGGGCTCAGTGTGGGGTGCTCAGCCCGGCCCACAACATCACCCACCTGCAGTGCAGCCCGAGGTGCGAGTGTGGGGGAAGGAGGCCGACGGGATCCTGACCTTGTCCTGCCACGCTCACGGCTTCTACCCGCGGCGCATCGCCATCAGCTGGATGAAGGACGGCATGGTCCAGGACCAGGAGACCCGCTGGGGGGGCATCGTGCCCAACAGCGATGGCACTTACCACCTTCGGCTGCCATTGATGTGCTGCCGGAGGATGGGGACAAGTACCGGTGCCGCGTGGAGCACGCCAGCCTGCCCCAGCCTGGCCTCTTCTCATGGGGTAAGCTGGCAGCGTGGGATGTGTGGGTTGGGATTTGGGGGCCGCCCCTTCCTTTCCTGACAACGGTGCTCTCCCCCAGAGCCGCAGCCCAACCTAATCCCCATTGTGGCCGGGCTGGTCGTCGCCATCGTGGTGTCATCGCTGCTTTGTTGCATTGGTGGTGTGGAAGAGCAAGTCAGGTAAAGGCAGAGAGCTGGGGGGAGAAAGCAGGAACTGCAGGTGGGGCCTGGACCCCCTTGGGAATGCCCATGGTCTGACATGAGCCCAATGCTGACACTTTTTTCTGTCTGCAGGGAAGGAGAAGAAGGTTTATGAAGCAGCGCAGGTGAGTGCCAAGGGCAGAACTGTCCCCTGCCAGTGCTTGGGGTCAGGGCACTCTGGGGCCCCTCGTTGCTTTTGGGGTCACAGTGGTGATAGTGGCATGATGCTCCATGCCCCACAGCGAGCACAGAGCCAGGGCTCACTGCTCTCCCTCCCTTGCAGGCCACGACGGGGAATCCAGCAGCTCGGCCACAGGTACAGTGTGGAACTGGGGCTCAGGAGGGGTCCCTGTGGTTGGAGCGATCCCACTTCCCTGCACTCCCCCATTGGACCCACATCCGGGGCAATACTGGGCCCAGCCCTCCCTGCTGAACCCCCAGGGTGGTAAGTCAGGATGGGGATGTGGCCCCACGTGACACCATCTCTTCTCACCCCCACAGGAAGTGAACCTTCCATCTGAGTGCTGTGCTGCTTCAGCCAGCCCTGCATGCACGTGTTTGGAGTTTGTGGGTGTGTGTATCTCCATTTGCTCGACTCCTGCATCTCCTCGGGCTGACGCAGTGTGTGCTCCCCTGCTCACACACTGTTTCCAACAGTTAGCACATGGGTTTCTGCCCTGTGCTAGGCTCTCTCCTACCATTTAGGATTATCTTACCTGGTGCCTGTGCCAATTGTACCCAGGTCAGAACGCCCCGGTCTCAACTTTGTTTCAGCAGCTTTCTTTGTGAAAAGCAGCTCTCAGCGCTGTGCTCATTGTAGTCAGCCATTAGCTTCAAACCTGTTGGGCAGCTCATGCTTGGATGGGTGCTGCTGACCAGGCTTTGAGCCAAGCTGGCATGGTTTTGTAATTTTGCCATTGGTATTCCACATCATAGCATCATGGACAGCCCGGTAATTACAGGGTTAATAGTCCGGTTCTGTGTACTGACAACCTTCCAGATACCTGCTTCTCGAAAGAGAAGAAGAACTGCGTATCCCAGAGGACCTCACGGTCAGACGGGAAGATACGGCACTGAAATCACAGGTTATGAGTTGCGTGATCAGGCTCACACTCTCTCTCTGGCAGCCACGCAGAGTGCTGGGTGTGCTTCCGAGCTGTGCGCTTCATTCAAGCAGACCTTTCGGTTTTTGAAACTTTCTCTTATTTTATCTTTTTTTAAACCCGTACTTTCAATTTGATTGTATTATATTGTGTTATCTGCATTCCAATATCACGGTTAGTAAAATAGTTTTTCACCTTAGATTGTGGCCACTGCTCTGTTCTTTTTCCCTCTCTGAGCCCAGCTCCCATTCCCCCGTCCCCTTTCCCTTCCCATTTTTGGGTGCCAGGGGGCCACCGGCCCACGGCCTCCCTGTCACGGCATAGACTGATCTAGATTGAGCTAGATAACTCCGTGACAGCTTTTGTGGAGAATGCGGGCAATCTGAAGCTTTTAACGCTAACAGAGAAAAGAAAGGATTTCTTTAAGCTGGAGACTGCCAGACTGCAAGGCAGTGCTAGTGTGACCTTTCATAGATTGAGATTATAGTCTGGGCAGTCTGCCGAACTCCGGACACTGTCCCAGTATTATTGTTGTTGTTGTTTTTTTCCCCCCCATTTTAGCAGCTACCAGCTATGAGTCTGCTCTTTATTGCAGGAGCGTTGTATAAGGGATGAAGGACAATCATGATCTTGGGAAATTATTGGCCTATAATTAACATCATGATTTCGTGCTGTGGAATTGTGTTCATGTATAACCAAATAAGGGCCTGATGGAGAAACACCTGCCTGGTACCATTATGCAATGTGGTATCATTTTAAGTTTGACACTTTCAAACCAGTTTCCAGCCTTCCTTCTCAGTTGCCACACGTTTTTTCAACTGCCGAGCTGGAGCTCATACTCTTGTGCACGTTATCGATCTCCTTGAATGTTTTCTTCTCCATTTGTGTTATGTGGAAGAAGTCTCCTCCATAACCAGAGAATGCTGACTGGCAGGGAATATGGAGAGGTTTAGGAGAAAACTTAGAAGCGTGGGACCCGCAATGTCATGGCACTCCACTCTTGGACACCTGTGGGATCCCAGGAAACGAAGCCAGTATTTGAGTCAGGGATGGTGTGGCTCAGATAGATCGAAGGAGGTACGGCTTATTTGGGCTTGGCTTGTGCTTACCGTGCTCTATGTAATACTCTTCTGGAGAGAGAGAGTTTCCAAGCAGAGGTTGAAGCACAAGGGAGGAATCTGAAGTCGAATCTGATCAGTCACAGGAGACACCAGTAGCAGTGTCAGCTGCCCCTGTGGAAGGCAAGAAAAGGAAGTGGGTGTCCACGCGTCTGGAATGGAAAAAAGAAGCAGCAGCAGCGGAGGAGGAGGTAGAGGAAGATCCAGGCCAGGGGGCCTCCTCAGAGCCACAAAAGGCAAAAGCAAAAACCAAGAGACACGGAGAGGCGAGTGATGAAGAGGAAGTCTCTATTTCTGTTTGCCGACCTCTGAAGATGACTGAAATCCAAGGCTCAAG